>NC_063197.1:23233604-23533604 GCF_017589495.1 Alosa alosa | reverse complement strand
ATCTTGACAGGACAAATAGCAGCAAAGTCAGAGAGAGTAACATTCCTGATAAGGTGTGTGATTGACCCCCAGAGCTTTGTGGAAGAGGGGGGCAGTCTGTGTAAGGCTCTAGGCAAGCAGCATAGGCCATTGCATGGGCAATGTAGTTCTGTTCCTGTACCCCATGGAAAAGGTGAGCCATGGGGCCTTTGGCATATATGGCGACATCCTCCCCACCATGGGTTTCTGCATCCAGTGGCACAGCAGACTGTTGCATGTACTCCTCATCAACTAGGAGACAGACAGAGAGAGTATAAGGGTGCTTTCACACCTGGCTCTTTGAATCGTAACATGGAACGTTTTCCCCAAAGATCGGTTTGATTGGGCAATATGGAAGCTACAATCGCACTCTGTTTCGGAACAAAACAAACCGACTGAGATCGCTTGGAGGAGGTGGTCCATCTAGGAGTAGAGCTAGCCTATGGTTTGAATTTCAAGTGGATGTCTTTAAGGCTAACTTTACCGGTGTTATGTGCGAGAACGGGAGAGATAAGCCTAGAGACTTTGGACACGCACAAGCACATATATGGAGCTCTTAATAAAGTAAATGTGGGGTTAAGTGTTAGGTAACTGCGGGATAGTGTCTTCAGCTGTCAAACGTGACCAATCCGGAAACAATTTAATCGTGTGTGGGTTTGTTTGTAGACAAAAGTTTAATCTCACGTGGGTTTGTTATATCATTTGTTCCGATATAAATGATATAACTGGTAGAACAGGACACCTTCACCTGCTTGGAGAGGGAGGACTATACAATTAGGCCCAACCTCTTAATTTCTGAAAAAGAAGCATTAAAGCAACTAATGTCAGACAATGATATCGTTATTAAACCTGCAGACAAGGGTGGCTCTATTGTGATCCAGGACAAGTCGTCTTATGTTGCAGAGATTGAGAGACAACTCCTTGATGGAAATGCATACATGCGTCTATCTGCTGATCCAACCATGAAATTTAACAATGAGATAAAGTCTAAATTGAAAAAAGCACTTTGTGAGTCATTTATTGATGATAAGGAGTATAAATATTTGTTACAGATTAACCCGGTAAAACCAGTCATTTACACTCTTCCAAAAATCCACAAGAGGCTGGACAATCCACCTGGCCGCCCGATTGTGTCGGGTAATCAATCTGTAACAGAACCTCTCTCACAGTACATTGATTATCACATTAAGGAAATAGTCTACAACCTGCCCTCCTTTCTGAAGGATACGACTGACTTCTTAAACAAATTGGCTAGCATAGGAGAGGTAAATGCATCGGATATGTTATGTACCATGGATGTGACTAGTCTGTATACGAACATTCCACACACAGATGGTTTAGCATCCTTAAGATACTATCTAGAGACTCACCAAGTGCCACATACTGACTTTTTAATCTCATTGGCCACTGATGTCCTGACCAAAAATTATTTTGTTTCAGAATAAATTCTATTTGCAGACACAGGGCACAGCAATGGGTTCGCCAATGGCACCCAATTACGCAAACCTGTTTATGGGAAAATTTGAGCAGGATTTTATTTACTCAGATAATCCATTCAAGAAACATCTGAAAGTCTGGTACAGGTATATTGATGACGTATTTTTTATATGGAAAGGGACACAAGAGGAGTTGGAAGCTTTTAACATTTATGCCAACACTAGACTGCTGTCCATACAGTTTACCTCAAACTCTGACCACAAAGCCATAGCCTTTTTGGATGTACTGGTCAGGAAGGAGGACACCTCATTACACACTGAGATCTACCGAAAAGACACAGATCGCAATGCGTTACTGGATTACCGGAGTTTCCACCTGCCAGCACTGAAACGCAGTCTACCTTATAGTCAATTACTAAGAGTACGCTGCATTTGTGACAGCGATGAGGCTTTTGAAAGACAAGCAGGAGAGATATGCCAAAGATTTTCACACAGGGGATATAACAGTACATTACTACAGGGTTGTCTTGAGCGTGTGCGCAACACCCAACGCACTAACGTAATAACTTCTAGAGCACATAGACCGACCACAAGCACAAACACTCCAATCACTTTTGTGTCGACCTATGGAAACATATCTAATACATTGAAACACATTGTACAACGTCATTGGCATATGTTAAGTAGTGATCCAACAATTGGTCATGTTTTTTCAAGATCCCCCGATTCTGCTACAAAAGAGCATCCAATCTAAGAGACCCCATAGTCAGTCATATCTCCTGCTCCAAGCCCGCCACGTCTTTTCGCTTAAAAATCCCAGGCGGCAACTTCAAGTGTTTTAATTGTGTAACGTGCAACTTTATGCTGACTGAAAAATCGTTTACACATCCAAGCACCCACAGGACGTTCAAAGTAAAAGGCAGAATTACCTGCTTAACCTCTTTTGTTGTGTACCTGTTGACGTGCCCTTGTGGGCTATTGTATGTGGGTAAAACAAAACGTCAATTAAAAACCAGAATCTGTGAGCATAAGTCGAACATCAGAAAGAATGACGAAAAATCGTCAGTTGCAAAACATTTTAATTCTGCAGGTCATGATGTTAACTCACTCAGGTTTATGGGCCTGGAGACTGTCAATCAGCCTAATAGAGGAGGGGACCGTGAGAACCGCCTTCTACAGAGGGAGGCGTGGTATATATTTAACTTGAATACATGCACACCTAATGGAATGAATGAAGACTTATCTTTGACTTGTTTCTTGTAAAAATGTCTTTTGTAAAAATGTCTTTTGTAAAAATGTTTTTTGTAAAAGTGCTATTGGTGTAAATGGCCTGTGCATGATGTGATTCTATTAACAGAAGAAGCAATGAACCATTTTAATTAAATTATTGTATGGGATGACACTGCATCACCATTGGTTGATTACGTGGGAGTGTATGTGGGTGTGGGTATAAATAAGTGAGGTTGTATATGTATCCACTTGAGCACACTGAGGAAGGCGCTAAGCCGAAACGCGTCTGTGCAATAAAACACATATATGCAAAGTGTGGTCTTTTTTAACATTTAAGTTTGGCCAAGCACTCTCAAACTGAGTGAAGCCTGCTCCTACCATATACTTTATCCGATATAAATGCTGCCATGTGAACACAAACGAACCCAGGACAATGGAGAAAAACTGAATTGATTCAGCCCATGATTCGTAACAAAATAGGTATGAAAGCGCCCTAAGAGAGTAGTATAGTCAGGGTTTTTCCTGTATAGAGAATTGTCAGGCGGGTACCTCAATCTAATTTTCGTGCTGGCTCCTGACAAATTTCTAGTGCTTGGTTGTACTAGTATTAGTACTTTCTAGTACATGTGCTAATTCTAGTACTAGTACTAATGTGGGACAATTTTAAATATGGGACAATTTTACTGATGCAATACAGTTCATTTGTTAGACTGAAAGTTGCCTAGGTCTAATTCACAGCCACAAGTGGAAGATACCAGTGGAGGAGAAAATCTGAACGCCAGTGAGGATCAGAGTGTGAGAGAGTCTAGAGTACAAAGTCTTTAGTAGTGTAGGCCTATTAATGAGTGTATCAACGCTTACACGTTTACATGATTCTAGCATCACTTTTTATTACAGTGCATGAAAATGCACTGTCCTGTTATCCGAAGTCTTCTTCTTCTTCCCACCAAATTTCTGCGTCTAATTCAGATTCAACCGTTTAACGTAGAAACTTCGTTCAAACTTTGTAACGTAGGTCTTGAAAAGGAGACTTGAGGAATGTATTTTTCACTTTTGTAAACTTTATACTTTTTGAGATATTAATAAAAAACAAGCTTATTTTTCCCCATAGACTTTGTATGAGGACTATGACATCATAATGGGCTAATTAACTTGATTTGCACCTGTATCAACTTCCAGCTGCTCAACTAGGTCCCATCAAAAAGCTAGTTAAACTGATTGCATCATGATTGCACCTGTATCAACTGCTTTCTGCTCAATTAGGCCAACTCTCTCTGTGTATCTCCATTCTACAAGGATACTGTATAAGGCACATTCCATCCAACTTTCTATCCATTCATCCTCTTCAAACCATTCACTCATCCACCCATTAAACTATCCCATCAACATCCATTAAACAATCTGCCTATCAACATTCATTCAACTTTCTGTCTATCAACATCCATTACACTATCTACATTTAACTTTTAAACTATATTCTCTGTCTCAGGCTTTAAACATACAATCTGGCAATACTATCACAAATCCTGTTCAACTATTTCCTCTGCCCACAACTGTTTCAAAATAAATGTCCTCACTACAATAATTCACTATTAAATAATTTAACTATTTAAACTACTCAACTATTTAACTGTTCAGCCATTTCAACTGTCAGTTGTTATCAACTATGACTTCTGCCAACTGTTATCAAATAAAAGTTTGTTTTGCATTTTATGTTAATATACAGTATGTTTATATTTTCATGCACTGGTAATTTCCTCGAAATTACACTTTCTAGTTCATCTTGTTCTCAAAAGCATAGGCTGAGTAGCTTTGACCATAGTTGTTGTTTTCATCATTTTGTCAACGCTGTCCCTGGTCGTTACCGCCTCAGCCTAATTTTTGCCCAGGAAAATCCCTGATAGTGTTTGTCAAAGCAAGCTAGAGAGGATCCTCTGAACATTATGCGTTGACACAGATGTACATTGTTTCACTTACAGTAGTCCACAGCCGTGACATTTCCTCTTGTCCCATTCTCATGCACATATCCTGGTCCGTTTGCATATAGGATACTTGTGTAAGGCAGCCTATCATCTGCCTTCTTTGGGGCAAGACCTGTAGAAAATCAGAGCAAAGTAAAGGAACCCACAGTACGGTCTAATAAATGACAAGGCAGAATGATGGATGAGCAGAATAATGGTACCTCGGAGCACATTCCAAAAGAGTAGAGTGCATACCAAAAATGGGGTTGCCCCGAGGGGTGTTTCCTCCAAAGGTGAAAACGTGGGAGTGGTCTGCGGTAACTACAGTGAGAGTCTCAGACTCCTTGGTGAGCTGCGATGCCCGGTGCACTGCTTTGTCAAACATCACCGTCTCTGTCAGAGCCAATTTTGCCACACCATCATGGTGTCCGTGATCGATTCTCCCTCTTGGGAAATAAGAAGAAACATAGGATGAGGATGAGAAAGCCATATGAGAGCCCGATAAGCATGACATTTTTACATTATTGCACACACAAACATGAAGATGACGAAGAAGAGAGAGTAGAAGGATGAAGTAGATGACATGAAAAGACAAGTTACTTTTAAGGTGAAGTACTTCAATCTGTTTGCGGCTAAGTAATGGATACTTATCTTCTACGAAGAGAAAAAAGCCTTTGGGGTTCTTGCTAAGGATCTGGATGGCCTTCTCTGTCATATCCACAATGGAAGGGTCTCGTGTTCGATTGCGGAACATCTCAAACCTCATATCCTTTGCCTCAAAGAGACCTGATAGGATGGAGAGATCTTATTTGGGTCAGCAGCAGAGCCACGATTTATAACTGCAGTATGCCTTTCATCCCTCTTTCTCTCTGTACATTTTTGATGTTGAATAAAATGTTAATGTTTTGGGCAGTATTGTCGGTCGGATGTTAGGTCTGAAGCCTCATGTTGGTATTTTCACTAGGGCTGTCAAAATAACACGTTAATTTCGATTAATTAATTACAGAAAGAATAACACGACATTTGACCCAGTGCAGTCTGCCTCAAGTGACTGAAGGAGGCAGATGAGAAAGCACTGCCTGGTCCTGTGAATGAAACGTTTAAAAAAACGCCCATACTCCTGTTGACAGGAGCATCATTCTCTACTATTTCTACTGGAAGATAGGAGTGTGTCAAGTCTGAAGTATCACCTCAATGCAAAGCAATCCGGAGATACGAGTTAGCACACCTCTTGATGATAATAATGCTAGCCGCAGCCTTGTCAAAGTTAACTTTGCAAACATATTGTTTACTTAGCCTATGACCGACTAACTAGCTAACAGTCGAACTCCCTTACTCAATTGACTACATTTGTTGCACACTTGAAACAAAATATCTAGTATGTTGAAGGTGGTTACATTTATTTCCATTCCAATAACTTCACACATTACATTTCCGTTCGCACTTACATTTTTTACTGCAGAAATAGTAGAGAATTTAACAGCCCTAAAAATAAGCTATATCCATAGCTGTAAGAACAAACTTGTTTATCCTTGTTCATCCTAGTAACAACCAATTAAGTCACACCGGCCATCATGTCATCAAGTTGTGAGCACAACTTCTCTTGTTTACAGAATCAAAATGACAGAGCTTCTAATGCTTAGCCATAGCTTAAAGCTGTTGTATATGAAAAGCGAGCCTACCAATAGCCCTGCTAACCCCTGTGGACTGTTGGCTATAGTTTAGGCCATAGACTGTATATATAGTTCTATATATACAGTCTATGGTTTAGGCGATCACCGTGGTAAAGTTGGTTTTATATTGGACGTTGGATATTCGACACATTCGAAAAATCTATTTAGCACTGACTATAAGGGTCGAGTTTGTGTCAAACCAACTTTAATGTGTTTGAACAAGGCCTGCCTATATTACACAACGCTTCTTTTGTCCAAAAACCCATGTTTTGATTTTATGAATTTTTTATGCTGATAAAAGATTTCAATCTATTATGCGGCTTCACCTTTTGATACTAAAACACATCTCCTGAACTCGGCTTACTGCCCTTTCTAGTACACAAAGCTCCTTTTCCCCTAAAACATACTCTTTGATTTTATACAATTTTTAATGTTAAATGTTTCAAATCTATTATGCGGCTTGCCCTTTTGACCTACCCATGTCAAAACTCATCTGGTGAACTCGGATTACTGCTCTATATAGTACACAAAGCTTCTTTTTCCCAAAAACCCATTCTTTGATTTTTATAAATATTTTTAATGTAAAATGCTTTAAATGCTTTAAATCTATTATGCGGCTTGACCTTTTCACCTACCCATGTCAAAACACATCTGTTGCACTCAGCTAACTGCCCTTCATAGTGCACAAAGCTTCTTTTTTCTAAAAACTCACTCTTTGATTTTATATTAATATTTTACTATTCAAAAATGCTATAAATCTATTATGCGGCTTGACCTTTTGACCTACCCAAGTCAAAGCGCATCTATTGCACTCAGGTACCTGCCCTACATAGTACACAAAGCTTATTTTTTTCAAAAACTCATTCTTTGATTTTATATAAATTTTTTACTATTCAAAAATGCTATAAATCTATTATGCGACTTCCACTTTCGACCTACCCATGTTAAAACGCATCTGTTACACTCAGCTAACTGCCCTTCATAGTACACAAAGCTTCTTTTTTCCAAAAACTCCAACGTCCAACTCCAACGTCCAACATAAAACCAACTTTACCACGGTTAGGCGATCTACTGAAAATTGACATGCAACTCCACACAAATACAGAAATGATCATTAATCGACATTAATTTATGCATAGATTTACTCATGATTTAGGCTATAGTATGCCTATTGTGAATTGTGTTGTGATGGTTTGCCATTTTAAAAAGTTTTTCCCAGAAAAAGGTTTTGGAAACACTGTTCTAGAATATATCTTAGGATCATAGTCTGCCACAACATTATTATTCAATCCAAATAGCATTCTCAGGTGAATATTATTATGGCAAAAGTAAAGGATAATTATTTTTTTCAGTCGTGTGGTTAAAAGTATTTTTAAATAATCTGTTTACCCATGAGGCAGTCTGTGGTTTTCACATCCACCGCATCAAACTGGTCCTTGTGCCAAACATACTGAGCATTCTTTCCCTAATACAAATCATAAGAGTGAAAATCCATGGGTTGTGTACCTCTGCATATGGGAGAGGACATTGATATGATATTGATGTGATCAGTAAAAAATGACTTGAAAAGAGTAAGCTTAAATAATTAAAGTTATGAAAGTTCTCTCAGGAAGTACCCTCCGGGCATTTAGCCATATGTTGATGAGGTTCTTCTTGTCTTTGCGATCGCCCTTCCGTGAGGATGATGTAGGGTACTCTGGGTCTGGGGTGCCTTTTGGAGACATGTACATACGACCCCCACCAAGAATCACCTATGACAGACAGACATCAGTTTTTACAGTTAACAGTTATAGAGAACTGACATTGGCAGATGCACATACTGTACCATTGCAAACATGTAACCATGTGCTAACTAAATGTGCAGTTTAAGAAGCTAAAAAGTGAAAAAGCTTTCAAGTAACCTAGCTGCAGTAGACTAATGAAAAGAAATCTGTTTAAGTCTAGAAATATAAGGCTGACAATAAGTAATATAGGTCATTGTAGAGCCAGAGATACGCTTTTTATATCTGGCATGGTATCTTGAACTTCGATAAATGACTGGATTGGTCTCTACGTATCTACTGACCTATAGTGTTACTTATCTGTTAAGCAAATAGCCTGTATAATAAAAATATCAATGAAGATTCCACGAAACACTCTGTGATTATGCTTGTTATGCAACTTGGAATGTCGTATTTGGCTGACAAAAATAATAAAAAAATGACACTTTATTTTTTATTTGATTTTGCTATCAAAACCATTATTTCATTAAACTGGCATTTGCTCCATAGCACATCTATAACGGGTGTACATGTCAGTGCTGCAAAGTACATGCTCCCTATATAACCTTTCAGAGGTAACATCCCTCATAGGACAACCTTCAGACAGCAATGAACAGCACAGGGTGGAGACCTCAGTGACAAAGAGAGATAACACTCTTTCACAAACACACACACACACACACACACACACACACACATACACACATACACACACACACACACACACAACAAACATCCTGATGATGATATTCAGATACAAATGAATTGTACAGATCCTACAGTAATTGGCAACAGTTCTGATAACTGTGACAACTAAGTGCCTTACATCAATGTCTGTGTTGGTGACCAGCTGTGTGGCAATGTCTGTGCAGCCCTGCTGGCGAGCACTAGGGGGCAGATCTGCGTCGCTGTACCAGCTGCGGCTCACAGAGTGTGCGTAGGCGGCAGCAGGGGAGGCGTGTTGGACACGGGTGGTGGTCACAATGCCCACAGACTTCCCTTAAACACACACACAGACACAGGGCATACATGGAGCATTACTAAACATACATACAGAACATATGGAAAGACAGCCACACACACACATGGACACACACAGATGTATGGCTCCCAGGGGCCACACATGTGCAGACAAACCACAGACAAACACTCATTCATTCATAGTCTGCCAAAGGGAAGCTATTAGAAACAAGTAGTATGGGGCTCTTTTAATGTGGCAGGACTTCAGCCGTAGACACCAGCAGTGACATGTTGTAGACTGCCCTAGTTTTCTGTGTACAATTTTTACACAAATCACTTATGAAAGTGTAGTTTACTGAAAATAGCATCATGGAGTCTACCAGTAAACATTTTGTGTTAAAAAGATAACCATGTTATCACTGTCTTTCGAAAATTGACCTTTGATTTCTGGCTGCTGACTTTAAACATATGGGAAGAGAAAGTACTATTATGCCAGCGTCATCTACTTTGCATTACCGTGATAACCATTACATATGCAGTCCGGTTGAATTTATGTGTTTTTGATTGTGTGGATACATATGTGTATGTGTGTCAGTGTGTATCTAGGTGTGTGTGTGTGTGTGTGTGCTATATAAATAAACTTGACTTGAGTGTTAGATAGATAGATAGATAGATAGATAGATAGATAGATAGATAGATAGATAGATAGATAGATAGATAGATAGATAGATACTTTATTGATCCCCAAGGGGAAATTCAAGTTTAAAATTTGTGCATGCGCATGTGTGCGTGCGTACAAAATAGACATACCTTGTGCTTTAGCACGGTGTAGAACAGAGAAAACCTCATTGCCAAAAGTGCTGTTGCAATCGTAGGCAACCGCATTGGCATTTAGGCCCACAGTCTTGGCATTGGCCTTCACACCACAGTGATAGGCAGTGGCTGTGCTTGCACTGTCGGCTACTTGCCTATCCACGCTGTACGTCTGTTGAACAGTTTACATAGTGGAGACAACATGATAATGATATTCAGAGTGCCTTGTGAAATAGAAATACACAATTTGTGTTGAGATATTGGTCATGAGAAACACTATTGTCAATATTATAGTATATACATTTGTTGTGATTGGGTGCACTCTGGTCTATTTATTTAGCTGTTGTAATGGAAAACCATTTCTGAGGTCTAAATGCATTTTATGCTCTCAGTTAAATCAGTGTCTTTCCTTGTGCATTATATTATAACACTATCCTGAACTCCTACACACGTTTAACTCCAACCAAATCGGTGTGTATGTGTGTGTGTTTGTTGTGTAGAGAGTGGTATTTGTGGTGGTGTAGGTAGCATAAGCAGGCTGTGTGTGTGTGTGTGTGTGTATGCACACGTGTGTATGTGTGGGTTGGCAGACCTTGGACAGGGCGAGGTAGGGGAAGCTGTCCATGGCAAGAACGGTCTCCTCTCCGGAGCGGCCCTTCATCTGACCCTTCAGGATGCGTGCAGCAGACACGGTGGAGACACCCATACCTGAGACACACACAACCTCCATAACCACCATAGTTACGCCACCAGTGCACTGACATGCACATTTTCACCAATGCAAAGTACAACTGCCAAGTGGTAGCAAGGAATGATCTAGATTAAGGTGCGTTGCCTTGTAAAGATGCCGCTGATATAGATAAAGACAGGCTAATCACGTTTAATTGCTCTAATAACATACAGTATGCACTTGTGCTGTTATTATGAGTGAAGTTATTCAACTTAACTTATAATTAAGTTGTGTTGTAAAAGCTAACTTGTAAAATATCTGTTGTACTGATAAAGCTTGACATTCCTCCTTGATTACTGCTGTTTAAACCCCTTGTCGAAAGTCACGTGTCCTCTCTCAAAAGCATGCTCCTGATTATTTATTTACGAACTGCCCTGTGACAGTCCATTTGCTACATTTATTATCATTCAGTCTCTTCTCCGCTCGTCATTAGTAAACTGCGGTTTGCCTTACCATCTCCAAGGAAGAGGATGAGATTCTTGGCGCGGTGAGCTTGGGGTTGCAGGCGGAGAGCTGCTTCCAGAGATCCTCTGGCCTGGGCATTCCAGTACTCTGGCTCCTTATCCAACTCGGCTGCTTGGAGCAAACAGTCAAACAGTGACAGAAAGAAGTGAAATGTTTCACTTTGTAAATCTTTCCTTTGCCCCCCCCCCCATCTGTTTTGCTACTTCTTCCCTCCCATGCTGTGTAGAAAACTTGTCCTGACAAGAGCGTGGAGGCAGCATGAATGAAGAGTTCTGTAACACAAGCAGCGACAGTTCCTGTGGTTCAGCAGCAAGGAGCTTCAGAACAGAATCTCCAAACACCCTCCCCTCTAACATTCCAAAAACAATGGAAAGGTACACAGTAGTCCATACCACCAGACATGTCTCAGTAGACAACACACAAACACCAGGCCACCGCACTCCCAAAAATACAGAGGTTCCCTGGAACCGGGAGTCTTTCCAGTTAGCACGAACACGAGCGCCGACACCCACACAATGGAGCTGCTGTGTTCTCACCTTGGGCCTCCATGTCACAGCTGCTGCCGGGCAGGACAAGCAGGAGGAGGAGAGAGGGGAGGAGGTGGAGGACTTGAAGGGCCAGGGGGTAGTGGTGCTGGTGAGTCCTGGGGGCCTGCTGTCGGGGTGCTTGCATCCTGCTGAACTGGAGAGGAGAGGAGTGTCTCCTCCGACCTCCGGCGCTGGCTTTTTAAAGCCAGGGTGTGTTGCAAGAGAGGTGCCCAAGCCAGCTTATAGGCTCACGAAAGAGAGAAGAGGAAACGAGAGGACCACACAAGGACTGGAGGAGCCCCCTCATTTTGTTCTTTTGATTTTTCCCAGGCAGCCCTTTTGTTTTAAAGAGTGTCCCCCCCTCCACACACAGTCTCTCTCTTTCTCTTTCCTCTCTCTCTCTCTCTTTTTTCTCTCTCTCTCTCTTTCCTCTCCAGCCCAAAAGGGTGTTATTGAAATTGAAGTGACCCTTTGATGTGGCAAAGGGCTCTAATGCATACTTTTATGCACAAGTTAAATTCATGGAAAAAAGGCTGCGCACGTTTGTGTTGGCATGAAATATAATTTCAGTCATAATGTTTCTCTTTTTTTATTTCTTTTTCATAGAGAAAGTTTGAGCGAGTTGGAAAGCCAGGTCTCTTTTTCTTGGGTTATTTACCACGAATTCACCATGATCACATGGGCCAATATTTCCGTCCACTCTGGCTCCAGTGAAAGATCTTGTGCCTACTAACCCAGTAAACTTGGATGGATTTGGTGGGAAGTAAAATGAGTTGCATTTTTCTTCTGTGAGGTAGTGGAGACATACAAGCTATAAAAATGGCTTTTCCCCTCCTAAAAACAATAGTGTACGTGTGAAACCAGGAATATTACTATTCTGAGTCCATTTGTACTGTAGCTACTGAAATTCTTGGCTTTTATTATCACACTTCAAGAGATGAAGGAGAAAGGAAGTGAGAGAGAATGGAGGAGAGAGACCTTCAGGGCCACAGAGGATGAGGAGAAGAAGGAGAAATAATGCAGAGCAGTACAAAGAGGAAGATGTTGCCAAGAGAGGGACTGGAAATACTGTACCACTTCTCCAGTCATGTGTACCAAATCAAGCTGGTAATAAAAAGCGAAATGAGAGTCTTCGTCCCCTTAATGAGGCCTCACATGGTGTAGCCACACCACACACACACACCAGTATACAGTGGAAGGGGAAACCTGAGACTGGGAGAGTGGGATTGGCAGAGGCATGCCATTCCACTGTTTCAGGGGAGCAGCGTCACGCTAGGAGCCTAGGGACACACTGCTGGAGGATTATAGTAATGATGGCCCCTGGATATAGCAGTCTTACCTGTTGTCTTCATTTCCTTGGACCATTATTTTGTGGTCTAATCCTATCTTTAGTGGCTGTGTGAAAACTTTTGTTTTGGCAAATAGCTCTGAATTTTGCAGTATGATACAATCATTTGGTATCATGAGAAAGTCGCACGCTGTAGGGTGTAATTTATTAGGGAGTTTCGACCTGTTGTTCCAGACTTCATGTGAGACTATTATATAGTAATTATGTGTTTCTGTACCACAGTGAAATGATCCATAAACAGAATGCTATTTAAAAAAAAATCTCACATTGTTTTGCACGTAGAGTCAAGCAAAGTTCACTCAGTTTCTGCTATAGTGTAAACATATGCTATATTAATGGATCCAAGTTAAAAAGGGAATTCTAACAGATCATGTTTTTCACCCTATTTAGTTTCACACTTCAAAGAGAGAGAGAGTGAGATTGAAGACTGTTAAACATACAATCCCAGCCGAGGCCCCTGGCTGCCACTGTAAAGGTTTAGATTTGGTTGTCATATAAACAAAAATAAAGACATGAGTAATGCCATGAATACAAATGACTAATAAGATGCAGGACCATGCGTGACGTAAATCCTCTTTTCATCGAAACACTGAAATCTCAGGGCAGCACTGAAACTTGATGCTTGTAAAACAGGAAATGTTTACAGCTGCCAATGTCCTTGATGAGGGGACAATTACAAAGCAGCTGTAAAAAGCCTAACATCCCCCACAAAATAAGTACAGACAGTAACGGATCTCCACTTTAGCATCTAACATCAGACGTTAAAACAGAATGGAGCGATGCATTATGACTAGACGCCGCACTCCATTTAACAAGGTCATGCATATGAGGGGATGCCATAAAAAAGTCTTAGGGACATTACGCAACAGGTCTTTTATGGAATATCACTGCAACATAAATCAGAACCTTAAACCAGCTGTGCATCCACTATGACTAGAGATGGTGGATGGTGTACAAATAGGAAACAAAAGCCCAGGACAGAAGCCTTACCTGGCTCCTCAGTGGCCATTTCACTGGGAAGACTCCAGAATAGGAGTAGGGAGAGTGTGAGCCTTGTGTCCATGGTGATGTTCAGAGAGCCCTTGAGGTCCCTGCTTTACACCTTTCATGCATCCACCTCTGCAGCACTCCCCCAAAACCACCTCCTTCTTATTGGCCCCCTGAAACCCACAACAAACAATGGCTGGCAAGGTCTCTCACCTCAGGGGGATGCTCAGCTAATAGTCAACTTACGTAAAACAAATCGTAATTTTTGTTTAAGAGCCTTCTTGGCTCTGTCTTTTTATGATAATGAAAAGAATAACTAGGGGAAAAAAGCAGGACAGAAACCAAAAGAAACATACTATGCACCCTGCACTGCCACATATCAAAAATTAGTGAAAAGGCTTTGAAGTTGAGTTTGTTCCTCATTTGACACTTCTCACACTATACAGTATATCTGGGGCACTGCACCATTTTTTATTCTACTGACAATCAGTTGTCTTCTGTCTCATGACATTTGCTGTTTTCTGAAAATCTGCCTTTGAGAAGCGAAACTGAATATACTATGCACCCTGTGCAATAATATAGTATGTCTTCAGAAGTCGCCATCAATCCAAGAAGACAAGGTGGTATTTGCATCAGAGATGCATATGTTGACGCACCATTTTTTCCTTTTGTCTGGGAGAGACCAAGTTTGATCTCAGAATGGATGGACATCTCTGCCCACATCCAACAGTGCACTCCAGCCCAACCTGCATCTGCACTTCAAAAGAGTCTTTGATTCAGCCAGCAGTGTACTCTGAAGTGCACTTTTCCATGTCCTTGAAACAGACACAAAATAGCTGAATAAATGGCCCTCTGAATTTTTTTTCAGAACAATCAATAGAATTCGGACTGACAAAATCTGCCACAGTAGTTTAACTAGATCAGGTGTTTAAAGGAGCATTTCACTGCTGGGAAGATGAATGTGTATTTAAATTGGGTCATTTATGTAGCAGAAATGTGGAGTCATCATTGAAGTCAGTGCCTTCTTGATCGAGAAAAAGCCAAAAATGTGTTTTTGGCTCATGTGGATGAAAGCCAAAAACTCCCTGCCCTTCACTGTTCTTCGCTGCCCTACCAAGCCACTCCTCCAGGAAGTAGCCTAGGCCTAGGCTATAAGTACACAGAGACACTCATTAATGTAACATTATGGCATTACTAAGGATTCTAAAATTAAAACGATAATTGTTTTATGTTGCACTCAATCTTGCGGCCATATATCAACAGGTCCTGTTCCTCATAAAGACATTTTCAAAAATCGCTATTTTGTGAACGTTACCAGCACATCATTATTGCCTATTTGCATGAAAATCCCACATTTTACTAGCCTAGAAATCTAGACGCACCCTAGTGGCGGCAAATTAATTTGCTCAGCCTGTACGTCTAGTATCAAACCATAGGGATTTCTATTGGCTGACGCCGTGGACGTCATCCAATCACAGAGCTCTATTTTGTTAGAGAGTCTTAAGACGGGCTTAACAGGATGGCGACAGTCCTGCGACGGTGAACAATAAGGAAGGTGGCTATGGCGAATGAAGAGCTGTTGTTTGAATCGGCGTTGGCATCAACTTTGGAGGAGTTGGACTTGTGCTTTTCTTTGAAAGTTGAGCAACACAATGCACTTAAGTCATTCCTTTCGAAGAAGGATGTATTTGCCGTTTTGCAGACCGGATACGGATATGGTCATAGCGCTGGCCTATTGCATGCCTAGGCAGTTTGAAAGACAATTCTCTGCCCGCCCCTTGGATTAAGCGAGGTGAATGACTCGATTCCAGACTATACATTTCAATGATATAGGATGGCCCGCCAGGCTAACATTTTACATATTTTCATGTCAGATGCCCCGTGAATTGACAGAATATGTTAGCATATCTGACATTTAACTGATGTCCAGCAGTGGCGAAATGTAGGCCTAGGCTACTAATTGCATTAGTTGTGCCCGCTCTCAGCTCCAAAGAGAAAGGGATCCCGGCCGCCCCACCTCCTTCACCTTCTCATCTTCTGTATGTGAGACCTTCTCAGCAATAAGCACAGGCGCCAAAGTAGGCTATATTATTTAGGGTGTCCACTCCCCACACAGTGACATATGATGAACGATAGAAAACTGATTAACGCAAATGTGCCGCCCTCAGTGGCTGCCCATAGCCTGCTGCCCATATGAAAAACTGCCCCTGATTTGGGATGCTGTAAAATATAAGTTGTAGTATGTTTACATAGGTTAAACTACGTATGTTTAGCTTAAACTTTAGCCTATGTATATTTTGTCCACTATGCTTGTTTCATTCATCTGGACCATGAGGGAGGAATTAAACATTATATCGTCATCTTTTTCCCCAATTGGAATCACCATTTCTCTAATAGGCTACTCTAACGGAGAAACACTAAGGATAAGAAAATAAAACACATCCAACATGAATTTGAACTTTTAATTAAAAAGAAATATATGAAACATGTCAAACTTATTACAGTTCAACCTGAGCATCAACAGTTTCTTGATAGCGGCAGTAACGATAGGTTAGTGTCTGTTGGGAACCCTGAATCGGCTGATATTCCGAACACAGGCAGGCAAAACAAGACGATTGTCTTTCCCCAGTCTCTCGCCTTCGGGATCCTCCTAAAATATGTATCCAAGTCCATGTGTGGCGCAAAGCTATGGTGCTCTACATACTGCTGCTTCCTCAACCGATTTCGCGAGAGCACTGACACTACCAGTCCGCCCCAGCTCGAGCCGGCCTGGGCTCTTCCTGCTAACTGATAGGCAGGTCTTGCTGCAGGCCCCCGGTTTTCAATCATCCTCAACTGTTTCCTGTTTCTCACTGTATTGCGCCTCGTACAGGTTCACGAGCATCGGATTCGCACACCAGATCTTTAAGCTCCCCTTTTGTTAAATCAGTTTTAAAACTACCATCTGCCATCGTCGTTACTTATCTGCTTTTTCTGCAGAGCAAGAGCCTAGCCTGTTAGCTTAAGAAAGATGGCGGACACTATTACTAAATTCTGGGAGTGAGGTCTTCCATCCCCCATAAACAGTAAAAGAAAGCCCACCCCTTATGGGCGACTTGAAAACATGCAGAACTAGCGATGGCTTCTGGCCAAAAAATCCTCCAATGACACAAATTGACGATGTTTGCGTCATCGGAGGATTTTTTTTCCAGATAAAAATACAGATATCTCTCGTCTCATGGGGACAGGAGGGAGGGAAGCACAGTCATTCAAAAATACTACCGGGTTTCTACTGATACAAAGCTTAATGCTAATCGGTGAAGTGTCCCTTTAAATAAACAATTTTAAGATATATCAACATTGACTCCGCAGACATGACATTCCTGTCCTAACCAGAAGGCAGAAAATAAAATAAAAAATGTGAGGAAAGAAAGAGGCAGATAGATGGATAGGTAAAAGACAGAGTGTCTGAGGACTGGTGTTTTCTTTCCTGGGACAGATGACAGACACTTGCTCAGGACGCCTGAGAGGTATAGTCTTTCCCTTTCACTATCACTTGACCATGACGTTCCGACCTCCGGCTGGAGAGTGGCACACTGTGCTGCACTGAGGTGTCCCTTCGAGAGAGTCCCAAGCTTCTGTCAGCCCTGGGGTTTATTTTCCCAGAAAGCCACATTGGAGCCAGGATGTCAAACCCCCAGACTTTTGAGTTGGATCCAAAGACATTCTTCCATTCTGGATGCAACCACCTTGATCCTAAAGGTGTTGCCCAGACAGGGTACTGGTTTGGTGGTATAGAGCTCACAACCAACCCCCTTTTCCCCTTCCTCCAAAACCACAATGACTTTGCCCTTTCACAGAAACAGAGAAACATTCTTCCAAGCACACTAAACAGACAACTTAGGCAACCCCTTGGGAGTCACCAAGCGTGCAGACTACGGGAGGGCCAAGAGCAAAAGCGGAAGTTTCACTTTGTTTATCCGTTTCTATAGTAGCAAACAGCGACTAACAGGCTAATGGAGCTGAGATGTGCTTTCAATTAGATTCTGTCAGGAGATGTTGCAGCTTCAACCATGGCCACAGTAGCAAGTTTTAACATTCAATGTTTGCTTTTCAGTAACTGCAAACTTTCATAAGACAAATTAGGATTCTCCTCAAGACACATGCAAGAAACTGTAATACAAAGCCTATGATGTATTAAAAAAACACAAGATAAATGAAAAACATATTTAATTGATCATATCAGCAAGGCACTTGGTCTACTTGGACACTTGGTGTACTGGTTCTAACCAGTACACGTTTGCATACATTTTGTATCATAATAGCTGTCTTTCTAAGACCACACTCTGAGCTTCAATACACATAACATTATTAGGTTATGAGTTTCGGTTCTTATTAGCTTCCACTAGTGCCAGGATAGAAGACATTGCCTTTATCTAACCTTTCCTCACCTTCCAATATGATCAGTTTAAGCCAGCAGAAGAAATTGAAATGGCAATGAGCCTGTCTAATTATGTTAGATTTAGCCATGAAAGACACAATGGCCTTCTTCAAAGGACACCTGGGGCACAAGAAATGGCCTCTAAAAATTATACTATATTTGGCAGACTTACGATAGACTCAAATGTTACGCTGCTGGTTATTCAGTGATTTTCTATATATGTGTATGAAAGATATATGAAAGTTTGATTTATAAAAAAGAAATATAAGTATACATTATTCAAAACAAAAAGACATTCACAAAGATCATTGGCAATTTTGTGTCCCGCAAGACCTTTCTCCATGGATAATCCAAGTATACACTGTGCAGACACGGTACAGGGACTGGATATACAAAATGAAATTCCATGAGTTTGCCAGCGTCATTCACTGAGGCGTCATGACTCATGAAATAGCAGTAAGCAAAACCTCACAAAGGTAAAAAAAGACATTCAAATGGTCAATTCCAACAAACTGAAACTGCAGTTTCAGGAAAAAGATAAATTGTGGGTTTAGGGGGAATTTCTTTCATATGTGTGCAGCCGTTTGAATAGACTGATAGAAGCAACATGTCACCACAAGATTTGTTCTTTGCAGAAGATTTCTTTTCAGTTGGGCTTTATCTACAAAGCACTACTGATGATGGGTCGTGTGTATAGTCTCCCAAACACAGATGTGGCCTGGTGGGTCGGATACGATACCCTGCTCATGTTAATTCTAGTACATATCACATTATGTGTCATCAGTGTGTCACATTATGTGTCATTTTTGTTACCAGGAACTGTTGTAGTTGAAGGGGCTGGGAATCCTCTTAGAACACCCTAAGATAAATATCCTCCATACTCTGACTCTATCTGAAAATTCTTTAACACAAAGTAAACAAATATTTTTGGAAAGGGTCATACCTAAATGGCAGAAATTAGGTGGAAATGTGAAGCTAATAATGCTGTGGAGTCTCTTGTAAGTGTCAGGGATCACTTGCAGGTCATTGTCATATTGTCAGACACTGTCTTTAATCATTTTATGTATTTCTGAATACATAATAGCAAGTACTGGTTTTAAGTGTTGTCATGGGACTGGGATCAGTAAGGCATTCTCAGTAGAAATTAATTACCGGTACTCTTAACCATCTGATTGGGTGATGGTCGAATCTGGCTTTGAGAAATGCAAGGAAAATGGCCTTTGCACTATAGTGGTAAAGTTCAATGAAGTAGGGATAATGAATGTGGGGTTGCTCTTCAATGTTTGGGTTTAGCCTTTTGATTTTAATAAGGGATGGAACATCTTAATGCCCAAACTTTGTCAATCTTTTGAAAAGCATTTTCAAATGCTTTTTTTATCAAAAGCATTTTCTTCAAGTCAAGTCAAGTCAAGTTTATTTAAATAGCGCATTTCATACACAGAGGTCATTTAATATACTTTACATCAATGAAAGCAAACAATAATAGCAAATAAAAGCATAGACGGGCAATTAAATAATAGTTTAAAAAGTAAATATAATAAAAAAGAAAACATAAAACAAAAGGCCAATAGTTTTAAAATGTTTAAAAAGTAATAAGACTTAAAAAAACAACATAGAATGATTAAAAGACGTGCAAAACAACTAATTACTGGAACACAGCCAACAACTCTCTTAAACTCTCATGTTTTGGCATAAACAGTTAAAGGAATGATGAGCACTCTGATTAACAGCAAAGAAGCATGAGAAGGCAATAGTTAAAGAGAAGAAAAAGTGATCCTAGTCAAACACCCAGTGAACAGCAGCACCCTTAAAGGAATTATCCGGAGTAAAATGCACTTTAGATCAATTTACGGATGATTGGGAGTACATTTGTTGAGTTGACATCAAAATCATGTCATTCGGATGTGTTTTGAGAAAGTTCGATTTTACCGTTTTTAGTCAAAACTCGTTAGCGTGGAAGTGAGAAGGGCATATTATGTTGACTATGTTTTTTTGTTTTTTTTAAACGGCGACGAAATTGTGAATTTCCAGAGCACACTTGGCAATCGACTCCTACTTTAGGGACCCTCTACTCACTACCACGTAAGAGTAATGTTGTTTGGAACTGTAGAAGAGGTATAAAAATAGCGTTTTGTAGCGGCGAAATAATATGCCCTTCTCACTTCCACGCTAACGAGTTTTGACTAAAAACGGTAAAATCGAACTTTCTCAAAACACATCCGAATGACATGATTTTGATGTCAACTCAACGTATGTACTCCCAATCATCCGTAAATTGATCTAAAGTGCATTTTACTCCGGATAATTCCTTTAATGGAGATTCTTGAAGTAGCCTTGTTTGTGCGCACAAACATTCTTCAGGCATTACAATGACCCTGTGCACAAAAGGATACCTTCACAGAAATGGACTATAAGCAGATGATGGGTAGCAAATATAATACTTCTGATGACCATGGTACCATGTCTCTGTAATTTTCATAGCTTCATTATGACATTGCAAGTACAGTATTTTCATTGAAATTTCCTTCACCACTGTAACCACCTATTTCCTGGATTCATGGTCAAGGACCAGTGATAGGCGCCTAATATTACTCTAAACCTTACAGCGAGGTTCAAAGCTCATCATGAACTCAAGAAGTTAAAACATGGTGTCATACAGTCATGCACTCTCCAGGCATGGCAATTAATGACGATGCAATCGCATCACTGTGTTTTATTGACCTTACCAGTGATAGAGCGTGAGTGTAGCAGGTCAAAGTCCACTGACTAGAATCTGTTGTTAAAGTGTCCACACGTTACGTTACCATACCCACATACAAATGAAAAGGATCATCCTGATATGCCCTTTACACCACTGTGATCCCTACCATATTTTCAACATCTTTAATTTGATGGCGAGCTTATGATTCAAATGTACTGATTATCATAGAATGTGATGGTGAATGTGTGAAAGGTTACATCTCCATGGAGGACACATACAGATAAAACATGTACTATAGGATTACTTTTACATAGGGCTGTGGAATTAATCAAAATCAAATCAATAGAACTCCCAACGATTATAAAAAAAAACATAATTGACTATTTTGCTTTATTCTGTTTTGCAACAATGCTCTCATTTTGCCTAGAGTGATAAATCCAATGCACACCTTTGCTTTATAGTGGTAGCTGTTGTTATACAGATTTTTTATTTTTAGGGCCCGAGCACCGAAGGGCGCAAGGCCCTATTGTTTTTGTAAGGATTATTTATTAGGGCCCAAGCACCGAAGGGCGCAAGGCCCTATTGTTTTTGTAAGGATTATTATTATTATTATTAGGGCCCGAGCACCGACGGGCGCAGGTAAAAAAGCTTGGCCCCGGGTATGGCCCAGAGACTCGCTAGCGCCCCCTTACGCCCCCTTAGATGACAGATCCCGTGGTGGGCATATACTTTCAGCTACACACACCAAATTTGGTAGGTGTCTGTATCTCCCCAAGATGAACGACTTTCGTATGTACAATGCATTAGCCACGCCCAACAGGAAGTGAGGTAATTCTTACTGTTTCTCTGTACAAGCCAATAAGGTAAAATTGTGTACCTGACAAGTTTCGGCTACCTTGCCTCTGTAGCCTTCAAAATTTTATTGACCTTATTGGTCATTGAAGACCATGTTTCAATATAGGAAGTGAGGTATTTGGGATTTTGTGCAGATAATATTCACATGCCCATTAATGAATAGACATGTTTTGGGACATAAGCCCCCTTATGTCCAACTGGCATGAAATGTTTAAAATTTCACAGGTCAAAGAATGTTAATGATAATATTCAATTATGCATGTTTGGCATTTGGCAATTATGCTGATTTCACATGATCAATTTGAACATACTCCTCCTAGATGGTTTGTCAGATTCATGTGAAATTTGGCAAACATTATGCCAAGATGTCGCTGATGTTAAATTGTGAAGGGATTTTTGATATGTTTTATATTTGATATGATTTTAATACCTCACCACATAAAGAGGAAATGTGTCATAAATCACAGTGCATTGAATGAATGGTCTGAAACTTCTCAGGTTAATAGATATCATGATTATGATGATATCCAGACACCCAATGGGCCTGCCTGGCATAGCGCCACCACCTGGCCAAGCAGGAAATGTGCCAGAAATGGACAATGCCTTAACTGATTGATCTGAAACTTTATAAAATATTGGATATCATTATTGTGATGATATTCACATCGCGTATTCACAGGCCTAGCATAAGCCCCCTCTGGCCAAGCAGGAAATGTGCCAGAAATGTTCTATGCTTTGAATAAATGGTCTGAAACTTCTCAGGTTAATAGATATTATGATTATGATGATATCCAGACGCCCAATGGGCCTGTCAGGCATAGCGCCACCACCTGGCCAAGCAGGAAATGTGCCATAAATGGACGATGCCTTAACTGATTAATCTGAAATTTTATGAAATATTAGATATTATTGCGATGATATTCACATGTGTAATTCACATGCCTAGCATAGCGCCACCATCTGGCCAAGCAGGAAATGTGCCAGAAATGTTCTATGCTTTGAATGAATGGTCTGAAACTTCTCAGGTTAATAGCTATTATGATTATGATGATATCCAGACACCCAATGGGCCTCCCTGGCATAGCGCCACCACCTGGCCAATCAGGAAAATGTGCCAGAAATTGGTAATGCCTTTATTGGTTGATCTGAAACTTTACAAAATATTGGATATCATTATTGTGATGATATTCACATGTGTAATTCACATGCCTAATATAGCGCCACCATCTGTCCAAAAAGTGTATCAGAAATGTTCTTTGCTTAAAATGAATAATCTGACATTTCTCAAGTTAATATATATTATGATTATGATGACACACAATGGGCCTGCCTTGCATTGCGCCCCCACCTGGCCAAGCAAGTACATGTGCCAGAAAATAACATGCAAAAACAAATAGCACACACATAAAATATGTACATTTTACAAATGCACCACGTCGGTGCTTTGTTGGATTCTGAAATGTCACGGGTTGCGGCCCAACACAGGTGCTCGGGCCCGCCATTGCCACTTGCGGCTATATTTATATTTATGTTTTAATTTCATTTTTAGTCTAATTTCTTGAAAGTTTAGAACCAGTGTTTCCAAAATCATAAAATAGATAAGTAAACGTGATTTCAGTATTGACCAAAATAATCCATTTATACTGTTATCGAGCAGCCCTACTTTTAGGCTACAGTTGCTTTGGATGACCACTAAATACATATATATATATATATATATATATATATATATATATATATATATATATATATATATATATATATATATATATATATATATATTAGGGCTGTCAAAATAACTGATTCATTTTGATTAATTAATTTGAGAAAAATAACTGATCAAAAAAATAATGCAGATTAATCGATTCTGTATGACCTTTGACCCTGAGCCGTTCTAGTCAGTAACCATCAGACTGTAAAATGAAGAGAGAAGAAAATGTGCTGCCTAGATCATTGATTGGAACATTTACTAAAACGGCCTGGTGTTGGTTAAAATAAAGCCCTCTGCAATGTCTGCAGCAAGGAATTTGCATATCACCGAGTTCGTTAACTCTAAAGTCACACATCAATTCAATAAAATAGTGTTGACATTGAGGGGAGTGTTAATTTATTTTCATTGTGTCCCCTAGGTTATATCTGTGGCCTGAAATGCCTTGTATGTGAAAAAAAACTTCTTCCCGAAGCACTTTTAATTAATCACAGAGTGATTACATTTTTTAATTTATATAATATAATATATAATAATTGATTGACAGCCCTAATATATGTATATATATATATATATATATATACACACTTTTAAACACTTTAAAGACAGTATTGATCTTTCTGTAGACATTCTTTTTTGGACGGAGTGCCTGAACTGCAAACTCTGACAAAATCATATTTGTAAGCCACTGTTGCCATCTGGTGGTAAAGCTGTTTACATACACACACAAACCCAAGGTTTCAGACCAGAGGGGAAATGTTGGTGGATTTGACACATAAAATAAAATAAATAAATAAAAAAACTGAAGTTAAGACTCACACCATTGCACCATTTCAAACACTGTGAAAGGAGACAATTCCTGGAACAGAAACGTGGAAGTTATGAGGTAAATGCCCTGTTCTACTTAAATACCACTGCCCTGGTGGTAAAATATGTAATGTACACACATACTATCCTGTCAGAATATGTAATTTGCAATCCTGATCCTTTTTTCACTGTGTAAAACGGAGCAAGCTCAAAGCAGTAGGCGCTGGCAGCTTTCCCAAAAAATACGAAGAGTAGCCCAGTATGTCAAACATCAATCTCACTTAATAAATGGGCTTGGGGAATTTAATAAACAGTGAGCCACGCATGACACGTACCTACTGACACACACTTCGGTTTAAGGCAACATGTTCTTCTAGGAGTGCTGGTATGTTGGTCTGGACAGACAGGCTTCAGCTGACATATCAAAAGGACCATCCAGAAAACTATCATTCAGTGATGCATCGCCGCCACAACTGCCAGGGAGCTATCTGAGGATCCGCATGGTGGGGCTGGGTTGACTCATCTCTCCTTCAGGCAGTCTGTTGTCCAGACAGGCAATGGCAGGCAGGCACAGCATACAGGCCGAGAGGCAGGCGAAGGAAGCCATATGAACCGCCAACTTAATTACCCGTCACGTCCCAAGAGCCCCTTTGCTGGTGGCAACATTACTAAGAACTCCGAGCCCCGTGCCAAACAACTGAAGTAACTGATGGTGAGACAAAGCTTCAGAGCTTCAGAGCTTCAGAGCTACCTCAAGGATGTCTTTTTGGGAAGCTCGCCTGCTTTGTTTAAGGTAAAGTGTGTGACAGATGTTTACAGTGGACTGTTCATACAAAACACCCCCAAGGACAAGGGTGGAGGCTGAGGAACAAACCCCAATTCTGTCATCCAGAACATCCTAGTGTGATTAAAGCTCTTGAATATGAAAAGGTTAATCTCTCCTGACTCTTAGCGCACGGAAGGGCTAATACTTTGCTTGCCAAATTCAGACAGGCAGAATTTACTTTGCTGTTTAAGACTATGGTCATACCAAGGAAAGCATTACATAAAGAACTCGCAAGTGTTTGTTGAGAACAGAATAACAAAAATAACACAATACAACAGTGTAGCTGTCATTAGCGAGCATGTTGAATAATTGTTGGGTGATTGTTTGTTGTGACCTCTTTGGTGAACCTTCAGCATTTGAGATGCACATTCAAGAACTGTATAAAAAAAGGCATCTCAATTCAACTTCACTTCACTTCCGAATCCGTTGATTTGTGTATACACACAGACCAGCAAAATGAAATATATTATATATTCTGTTGTCATAAGCGAATGGGAATCCCATGATATTTAACAGTTGTACACGCTATCTCCAGAAACGGAAACCCAACTACACTCTGGTGGGAACCAGGCTAAGATGAGAAGTGGTGTCTTTTTTTGTGTCCATAACCACTGTTCAAATATTATTTCAAAAGAGGCAGCCCATGCATCTCGGAGTGCATCACTTACCTCAAACTCACCAGGCTAAGGGGCAGGCCAAAGGCTATACATTTGCTACCAATTTAGGACCAAACGTCTGGAATTTCAGCCTCTTCCTCTTACTTTCCTCAAATTGAGCTCATGTCGTACAGACTCACCTCCAGGATAAACACAGAGGCGGCCACATGACGCTAATAATCAAAACTGTAGAGGTAGTAAATAAATAAAACACAGGGATGATGTTCGCCGTTTTTCACATATTGGGGGAGGGGGGGAGAACTCTCCCACTGTTCTTTGAACTGTTCACTGTTTTCAGGCGGGCTATTAGACAGCCCTATTATTATTGAGATGCTTTTTGGATTCTGGTTCAAAATGGAGCCTGTTCATACAAACTTTGAGGTTTGGGGGCTCATTCAGCTGACTGGGTGGCATCCACAGGGGAATTAACGAAAGGGCAGAGTTGGAGATAGACCAGTAGCCGCTTGCTAACCTGTGTTGGCCTCAGGAACATACGGGTGAGGACTTATTTCCTGGCCCGGGACCAGTGGATGCCAGCATGTGCATTCTCTTTCTAAAATCCTTTGATGGAAGCTGCTTATCTTCCTCATGTTCATTTCAGTCAGATTTTAACACCAATTTTGCTTTTGTCTCTATTAGACTGTTTTTGGCTGCAGAGCATAGGACTGAAGTTCAACACCATTACCTAAGCCACAATCAAAATGGAAAAGTAAAAACACATCCTCAAAATATAATTGTTCTTAATCAAAGTCAAATAGTGTTTTTGTTGATACAACATGTAACAGCATCAGACCCATAAGACTTTTAACAGTTCATTTTGTTGTCACATTTTTTTTTACCGAGGTTTTTTTTTTTCACACGATACAAACAAATATCTCAACAGTAGTGTCATTCTTATTGCAGTCTCAACCACACTCACGACATGACAATGCAGCTGTGGGCTGTGACTTCAGATGAGACGTGACTGGGGAGACGGTTCCTTTGAAGCCCTTGCTAAAGCTCCCCACCCACACACAGCTCAGGCATGGTAGGACTGGCATGCTGGATTTTAGTCACAACTACTCCAACAAACACAGTTAGGTAGTTAACATCCCTGTGGCTAAACCCTATGTAAAAATGTAAACATTAATAGTGCCATTCAGTACATACTTAGTAGTGACATACTGACAATATCTCCTTTTATTTTTTTTTCCTACCACAAAGTTACTTACAGAATTAAGGGGCAGGCATGGTGGGGACATGAGCTAGTGTAACTGCTGTTGTAGGTTACATAATATTATTTACATCCAACTACCTTCACATACTGTACATATATAGCAATATGTACATCTCAGTTCCACCAGAGATATGTTTCCTCAGTGCACCAGAAGATGGCAGTCCAAGCTTGGTTTCATCAGCCTTTCGTTATGTTTTGCCGGAGTAGAATTTCATACAGCTTTGGGTCAGGTTCCCATACTATGCTCAATAGACTCTGGCAGACAGGTTTCATCTGAGTGGACTGACAGAGATGATACGTGTAGCATGTGATGCCAAAATCCGAAAATAGCAAACATGGTCTCATTCCATTGTGCGGAACATCATCTTATTAGTGTATGGGCTCGAGTGTGCTTTTTATGGTCTTCATTCTGATTGCAATTTGTCATGCTCTATTTTTATGTGCTTAACAAGCCTTAATACAAGTAACATATTTTGTGACATATGGGAAGTCGTAGCAAGAGCTTACTGCCGACTTGTAATTCCATTTACTCCATTGCAATTGAAAATTACTACGCTGTGTGAGAGAGAGGTTTGGTTTTCATTTCTTCCCCTGAACAGGATTCTTAGGGCCATTTTTCAGTCGAAGAGACATTCATTTCTCTTTCCCTGGGATGTTGAGCACTACAGTAATGACAATTGCTTCTACAACCACAGCTATTAGTATAAAGGTGCCAAATGAACTTACAATGGGCTGTAATGGAACAATAGTCATTATCATTATTAGATGCACAGAGATGAAATGTGAAGCCCCTAGAAGTTTGTTCTAAACGCAATTTAATCTGAAACCTTCCTTTTCACACCACATAATGGCCATCAAATTACCACTGACTGGGCTAATGTCTCAAAGCTTGAGGATTTAGAGAGGAGTGAGATGCTTAGCCTAAGGATTAAAACTCTTCCCGTTTTCTCTCCACAGGGCTATTATCCATGCTCCTTGGTTTTTATAGGCTCTAAGAAGATATCCTCCATTATGGACATGTAGTGTAGGTGAGTACCAAACTACATTTTGAAAGCTGTTCTTGGAATGATTCAAAATAAGAGATTATGTTGGGAGAGATAACACAATACAATTGAAAACGACACACACACACACACACACACACACACACACACGATCAACATTAGCACCTAGAAGCACATGTACATTCTCACTTATACACATGCTCAACCTCCCTACCCTCCAAACACACCCAGGCCTTCTGCAATGTGTACATATGTCAAAACTCTTATCAATTTCAAAGCAGCAGTCTTGGGAAATCAGCTGTTTAGTGGGCAAATGCTTTAATATCAACCCTTTACGACCACATAAAATTGATTCTGCCATGTGCAGTGCACAGGTTGACAGAAGGCCCCAAGTCCTAGGGCACATTTTGTCTTCAAGCTGTCACGTGTTACTCAAACAACTCTTGGAGGTGTGTGTGGTATGAGTGAGGGGCTTTATGCAGTACTCTGGTGCTCAGCCTCTGATAAGCATGGACATATTTAAAACATGTTTCAGAGGGAGAAAGACAAATGTTAATTTGCTAATGACGTGACACTGTAGGCGATTGAGACTTCTAGAAGTGTGTAGGCTTTACGCTTCTAGTAGCCTCCAGTTACTTAATCACCCCCAAGGGCGGATTGTAATGAGGCCTTTTGTAAAAAAAAAAAGAGCAGCAACTGCTTTATCTCCCGCTGCCAGAAGGGTTACCTTTTTTTTCGTAAGCACTTGTTTCTAAGCGTCCTGGATATTCAAGCGTATTCTTTTTCAGGGGAAACAGACAAAAGCACATTTCAAAACCCCAAATGAGCACTCGGCCATATCTTGCTGTACCTCTGTTATTGCTGTAGGTAAGCAAATTTCCATTCCAGCAACAAATTATAATCCTCTTTAATGACCAAAAAATAAAAATGCCAATGTCAGATTGAACCGCACACACACTGAAAATAGAGAATTACCTTTCCAATGTTGGCCCTCTGGGATGCCGGCTCACATTTTCCTGTTTTTATATTCTCGTGCGGTTTGTAATTGCAAGTGAATGCTCTCACTGGCCCTGTGGCTCATGCATAGTGTATTGTCATTTTTTTATTCACAACTTCAAACGCCCCAGCCGTAAAAATCTGTGAGGAACATAGCCACAGAGACGTCGGTAACCAGAGATGTTTTCACAGTAGTTCCCCCTTGGTTTACATTACCGCATTCGATATCCCCTCTTAGCTCTCTCCATGAGAAAACGGAGCGCAGTAAGAAATCCAGAATGTTGAACTGACTTCAGACGAAGCGCACATAAACACACATCCTGGGTTAGCCAGGCCGTCGAGAGTCCCGCAGCCTGGGTTCAGACAGCCATCACGCCCTTGACCCGGGCCACAAAGGTCCTTTATGTGTGTTCCGTCTTGAAGCCCACTGAGCTAAAGTACATTGCTTCTGGAATTCAAATCGTAGATCATACTGACAGTAACAACAAGTTCTTGGGTTAAGCACTTTGGGGAACTTTGCAACACTTACGAAGTGTCTGTTGAATATCTAATTATGAGCAAGGTCTTACATTTAATTTGTGTGGAGAAATTCACTCCACCCATGGCCTTACAGATTGGTTTAATGGACACACACACACACACACACACACACACACATGTATATATATATATATTCCATCATAAATTAATATATGTGTACATGTGTATATGTGTATATGTCTGCAGTATGGTAGCGGGTTAAAACGGTGAACGTCACAATACAAGGCTTTATCTCCACAAGAGAGCTAAGCTGCTGCCCCACTGCTGCCAGCACAGATGATCAGCCTGTTGATGCTTCTGGAAAAGGTGTGTCTTGTTGGCAGATTAATTTGGAAGCCACTTTGTCTTTGATCCACCTCATGATAGAAGAGATTAAGCTGTTTACACAAGGGCCTTGCTCACTTTGAGTTATCTCAGAGAGCTCCACCACTGTTCCCCGCGCAGGATCGGCTGTCGGAGGGGAAAACTTTGCAAATTACGAGTGCTATAAAAGCGCATGGTTTTAATGTTACAGACATCTGAAGGTGGGAGGGAGTTTCGAGAGCTGTGAGGTAGGCGAAAAAAGGGACACAGCGTTGCCCGTAATGTCTCACTGCTTTATCCTTGTGAGTCTTTGAAGTCGCTGCGCTGTTAACAAATGCCACACGTCTTACACATAAAGTTAAAATGAGTGAATGCTTCACCACTTGTCTTTTGCAGCTGTGGCACTGTTTTTCGTAGCTGGCTGGAACAGGTTCTCATTTTGTGACCCTGTTCACTTTGACCAGCACTCCTTGTCTTATTCTCGCACTGTGCATATGTAGGGGTGAGCGCATGTGGCTCCTTTGACATACCAATGTGGTTTTTTCTTGTAATTGTGCAAGAAATGTTTAAAGGCTCATTAAATTATGTAATAGTCTAGAAATAACAGAATTAGCCTCTCTCTAGCAATATCCTGGCCTACCAGTGCAGCGACAGTAGTTGCCGTTATCATCCAGAGTGCATTTCAGGTCCTGATTCCTTTATAAATAACAGTTTAATGTGGCTGTGAGTGTAGTGCTTTCAGCCAGTGTCTTGTTTTGATCATTTTGCCCTTTGTTCCACCAATGATACATTCATGCAAATCCCAGCATATGTATTGGAAGAAAAAAAAAGTTTCAGTGCTCTGGAATGTTTCTGCTTGCTGCCAAAATTGATTTCAATTGCCTCTGTGGTTTCATCAACACTGTAATTGTGGCTTGTAGGCTAAGGAGAGAAAGAGAGGAGGGGAACAGGCGAGAAGTGACAAAATCAGAGGCCAAAAAACAGAACACAAACAGAAGTCCTCATAAAGCACTCCATTGTATCACATTAAATAAGTTGTCAGACATGTCATGCAAACTTCTGACGAAGACGTGCATAAGTGCACCAATGCGTCAGATAAGATATTTGACCTTTGTGGGGACCGGATTCTACATAGGCCCTGCAGTGCTGGAAGGTATAACATCATGTGCAATGACCACTGCAGAGAGATAAGACAAGTTTATCACCACTGTAAAATGAGCATTACTCTGTGGCATTACTCTGTGACAAAGACAATCTCTTATTCCTTTGACACTGGCTTTACCAAGAAGGAAATACAGCACAATGTCTGATTTCAAAGCCTTGCTTGTTCTGGTTTGTCTGACCATTGTGTGGCCAGCAGGACATTTTGGAATCTTCCACAGTTTCAACGTTTGGTTGCAGCACCTTGGCGATAATAAAGATTATGGTTTTAGAATCTGGCCAAGTGGGAGGGGATAAAGCCCAACCTTTCTTTGAGCCATCAGCACTCTTCAAGGCATGGTGATTATGGTCTTGTTGCCACAGCAGTATATCAAGATTCTGTGCAGAACTAGTCAAGTCCATTCAGAAGAAGGAATGAAGGGAGACCCTACTGGGTGGAGTGTAAAATATATGTTCTATGGCACCGATACAGCATTCAGAGGATGCATACTAAAACTAGTGTACAGACAAGCTGTGGACATCCAAAAAAAAGAGGTATCAGGAATTCTGATCTTATCTTGTGAAATATCACAATGCAAAACCTGACCTTTAGTGAGATGAAAGGACCTGCTATCAAGATGTGAGCTTTACACGTTTCTAAATTGTGTCATGTAAACTGAGGAGGGCTCACGTTAGCCTAGGCCTATTATATACAGTACTGTGCTGTCTCTTACACAGTAATGTTGATGTGATGACAGAATTGGTGTATTTGCATTATATTGATATAGGAGTTAAACCCAACATTACATTTTAGTTAAGTGTTATTAAGGCATAAGTATTTTCAAGGTATGGTGAAAACAGCCAAACAATCTATCAGCAATACTGTGTACAATGAATGGTTATTTATTTAAATGTCCTTTTAAATGAAAATGACATTCTCTCTCTCTCTCTCTCTCTCTCTCTCTCTCTCTCTCTCTCTCTCTCTCTCTCTCTCTCTCTCTCTCTCTCTGTGTGTGTGTGTGTGTGTGTGGGGATGTCTGCCTCTGTTCATACTCCATACTTTGATTGTACTTTGGTTGCCACTTGAGGTCTGGCAAAAGGGATCGTTGCAGGAGCTCTTTCTTTCTAACCAATCATATCATTCAGTAGAGCAGTATTGGAGTGTAAAACACAGTCTACTTTCTCTTTTCTTTGGATTTGGACTGCCAGCCAGATGCAACAAAAGCTCACTCTGACAGATTAACATGTAACTGTCTATTGATGGAGGGAGGCAGCAGTTCTGCTGTGGGTACAGATATTTGGGGTGAAACATCCCTATGTCATCACAATTCACTTACCCCTATTGAGTTTGGGATGTTGAACACAATGCTTGGTTTTGACCTTTTATTAGACCTGAAAGGTCTGGCAGAAGGGGATGAGAAAAGACTGCATTAAAAGGCTGATTCATCTCCACAGATGGTGCTGCCCGCTAGCCTTTGGGTTATTTCATTTTCAAATACAAATGGGCGACTTCAAACTTTATTATACCAAATGTGCACTAGCAAACTGGCCTGTACATTCTCAATTCTCACCCCCTTCTCTCTTGAATGTCTGCCAGGCTCCAAATCAAGAGCTCTCTTCATGCCTTTTCCCATTTACATCACAAAACAACCTTTCCTCTTCCTTTCTTTGCAATTACCTATTGACCATGAAGTGTGGCTGTAGCGCACAGTACAAGGAAGCGTGAGAAATTGGGTGGGAGGGGAGGATAATTGATGGTGGTGACTGATAATTGATTGAGGTTGATGGGGGGGTGGTGAGTATTGTACTCACTCCCTCTCAATTGCATGGCATCACTCTCCAGCCTGCTGGGATGACATTGTCAGGCACGTCATGCCACAGTTCTGGCTCGCTACAGCAGAGCGTCATCGTCACTTTAGCCAGTCTCACCGCTCAGCTCTAAATTCCTTCCCAGCAGGAAGTATGCCCTTTAAGGTTCACTAAATAAAACAAAACAAAACAAATCAACAAAAAAGAGGGCTGACAAAGTGGACTGTTCCCTTGTGTGTTTTGTCCCGAAATGCCGGAGGCCGTGAAGCAAAATATTGAGCGGTTTGCTTGCGTTTCAAAAGGTCAACCCAGAAGGTAATGCTGCATTTAGAGCCCTGGTGAACTTTTGTTCTTCATGAAATGCAAAATGTGTTCTAGCGTTGCTTTTTCATTAGTTGTTATTCTGTGTCACCCATTGCCTAACTTATAGATCATTTGAATTAGCATGGAACACAAGTTCTCTAGGCAGTTCATATAGAAAAACAGTTATGGTTGATAGTGTTTCTTGCAGGTTAGCTAAAATTAAGGTGTTGTGCAGGATCAAAACAAATAAAAATGTTTTGAAAAATGACCGACATTTCAGTAAACAACCTTTATCAAGGCTACATTGCATTCCTCCTCCTAGCTTCTTCATAGGTTTGCACTTGTTCAGAAACTCTGTAATGAAGCTTAAAGGAGAATTCCGGTGTGATATTGACCTAAAGTGTATTGAAACATGATACCGAGTGTGAACGGATGTCTCATAGCCCATCTCGTCTTGTCCCCAGCACTCCAAAATCTGGCGCTAGTTAGCCGATGCTACCAACAGCTTTTTCAATGGTGGTGCTTCGGCATCGGGCTAGCCATGCAAATAAATCACTGTTTTACACCATTTACGACGCTCAATGTATCTCCACACTTCATTGGTAGACTTCCGAGAGCCCTGACATTTAAAACGAGACATTGAGAACTTTGAAAAAGCACTGGTCATTTACTTACAAGACGATTTATACAGACAGTATCTTCACGAAGTTTAGTGTTTGCAGCCATCTTGAATTTAGTCACGATAATAATTCAGTGGAAATGCATGGATTCCAGTTTCTTCCACAGCAACTGGAATCCATGCATTTCCAAAGAATTATTTTTGGAATCTGATCCCTTATCACACCTGTTCATTCTTACTCGTTGCTCGACTTATCGTGACTAAATTCAAGATGGCTGCAAACACTAAACTTCGTGAAGATACTGTATAAATCGTCTTGTAAGTAAATGACCAGTGCTTTTTCAAAGTTCTCAATGTCTCATTTTAAATGTCAGGGCCCTCGGAAGTCTACCAATGAAGTGTGGAGACTGGCCATACTGGCATTTTCCCGGTGGGCCGACGCACCTTTTGGGATAGAATAGGCTATATATATATATAATTTAATTATTTTGGCCAACGATCGGCCCAAACGAAGGACAATCAGCGGCCCATTGGTTACATTTCAATATTGACACTGGACTGATCCAATAACAGCTCACGCCAGGCCCCACCCCTCCCATTGTGGCTCAGAGCCAGGATTCTGTGAGCGCATCAAAAGTTAATCGAAGGTGCCTACACAAAATTGCGGCGGGTGCCGGTAGTGACAATTGTGCAAAATGAACACCAATGTAGAAGCTTCAATACAATATAGCAACAGTGTTTCCCCTAGAAATTTTTCCAGCAGCGGTGCTATTACTTGGTTGTTGCACATTTTTTTTTATTTTTATATCATACCTTCGTGTTTCTTTTGTGGACATTTTCAGCTTTCTTTTACATTATTGGTTAAAAATGATAGAAGAAAAATGAAATGGCACAACCCAGAAAAAAGATTATTTACAATTTATTTAAATTTGTCTTAATGGCAAAGGCCACACCCAATCTCATGAAAGCACTTCATTTTTCTGGGCTTTTCAAAGAACATCTCTAAGGCTCTTTGGTAATTGAATTGAATTGTTGGGGGCCATTAATGCTGACACGCATGCACGTAGCCAGATGCTCTCCTTGTAGTCTATTTCTCAGTCCCAAAACAACAAACCCATTATAAAAAAAGTAAATACTCACTTTTCTTCTACATCACTCCCACAGTTACCATACAACTCACTCACAATTAACTCGAAAGGGACCTAGGCTACTTGATTGAAGTGCGACCGTTCGTCTCACCGTCCAAGAGAACGCTGAAGTTATGAGAACACGCCTTTCTGATAAGAGAATGTAGGCTCCTATGTCTAATGCATAAAACGTAGAAAAGGTCTGTTTGTGATAGCCTATTATAGCTAAGTGGACAGAATTTAGGCTATACGTGATATGCCAACATATGCTCATATTTCCTTTAACTATCAGAAAGTTTAAACAGGCCTAGACTGTGTTCGCCTAGCTTTCCCATGCAAACATTACATGTAGCCCTACGCTTAACGTTACAAGTCTAGGCTACAATTAACGTTAAGACCATACACCTTGTAGCACATTGGTTTACTCTATTGCATTACTTACGTTTTAATAATTTGTCGTTGAATGTTGATGGAGGCTCATCTTTGGGAAATCAGCTCTCTGGATAAAATTGTCAGCCGGAGCAAGAGTTCTCAGAGTTGACGACACCGGACGAAATCCAATCAGCAGAAAGAACCGCGATCACAACAGTAGGCTAAATCGCAACAAACTCCCCATGTTAAATTCATTTCGGTAATCATGAATTGGTTTCTTTTATTTGATGTAGGCTAGAGAGGAGGATGCATGTTTCACATTAGTGTCAATGTGTCAAAGCAGGCTTTGGATCAGAGGAATTGCTCAAGCTTAACATATGGCTACAAGCGAATTCACGGCATACAAACAGCTTCGTGATGAAATATAACTAATATCATTTGTTATTGTCACCAGGCCTATAAGTAGGCTATTTATTGTGTAACCTACAAGTGAACGATGACACCATAGGCTACACTGTGGCGGAGCAAGACCCCATCAGTCGGATAGCTAAACAATGTAACCGTGTTCAGAACATAGGCTAGCCATATGGGCTGCAGACTTGTCTTTGGGCTTGTAATCACCTGACACATCATGCCGCATATATGTCCTGAATAATGAGAGGCTAAGTGCGGATTTGATGCACTTAACTTACTCAAGACTTTCAGAAAACAATTTCGAGATGACGTTGGCCGTTGTGCTTTTACAGTGTGTTAAGTGAATCTCGTGATATTATGTTGCAGCGGCGCTGAAAATCCAGCGGCGGCGCTGCGCCGCTGTTAAATACACTGTAGGGGAAACACTGAGCAAGTAGGCTAGCATATGTCAGCAACATGTTGAAGTTCGTTGAGTTTGAACGAGGATATACAGAGCAAGGGACAGTGAGCAGGTGGTGGAGAGTGCGAGCCTAGTTGAGGCTACATGATAAAAACTCAGTGGTGGAGCAGGTAGGCTGTGACATGCCATGCTGACTATGATGATTATGATGACTTATTAATTGCGATAATGTAATGATATGGCCTAATTGCCTAATGATAACATAGTAAAGCCGTGCTGTGATTATGATAACAAATAGCGCAACTTAAATTTTCTAAATGAATGATTTGCAAACCCGGACAGCAAAATAGTGTCAAATCGACGGTCAGATTGATCAGTTTCCGTCAGACGCCCAAAATTCAACATCGATGGCATGGTGGTTCTATCTTGGGAGGGTTATCATGGTAAAGAAGGGATAAAAGACTGTAGACTGACGGAAACGTAGGTTACAAAACGTCACGTCATGCACAAGCCAACTAAGCTACAGTAGCCTATATATATATAACCTATAGGCCTAGGCTACTGTCAGACACTAAAGACAATTAGTTCATGTAGCTGTACTGTTCCAGAATGTACCAGCAATGTAGGTAGGAAGTATAGCCTACAGGAATAAAATATTTCCAGCAACAGCCCTGTTTATTTTGTGTTGTTTCAGTTGTCCTACAGTGATAACTGGTATAAATTACATTAATGTCTAAGACAATCTGGGTAATTTAACTCTTTACACATAGGCTTCAGTAATTTTTGCTGCTGTCAATTGTAGCCCATTGAATAATTTGAAATGATACTTTGAATTCAAGCAGAAACTCTTCTTTAATAATTGCTTGTTAGTCTACTTGAATATGGAGATCATATGCTCCATGCCTACCTCTGATCAGTCAGAGAGATAACCAATGAGGCCTATATCACTTTCAGTGCTCCATGACAGTTGAAAAGATATGCATATTTAAGGGTAATGCAAAGATTTTGTATTTAACTAGGTGTGCCCGACCGATTTGAGGGCCGCTTGGGCCAAATATGCCAGGGCCGAATTTTGGTGCCAGTCCCCCCCTGTGGAACACCATAGTTCATAACCGTTTCCCTCAGACAATAAAGATGTCACGCCAATCAGTGACGAGAAGGGAAGACGAAACCAAAACTTATTGTGATAAACAGATGCAGAAACACCTGCAAACGTCAAAAAATGCAGTTGGACCAATGGCTGGACCAATGATTCCAAAGTTAGTGCCTGTCACGATGCAAGTGTTGCAAACATTTCCCAATCGAGAGTTCCCAGACTCTATCCACTTTGTGAATGAGTTTGGATATTTCCAGAAGAGAGCAGCATGAACCAAGAACCTATTCGACTTTGAGGTAGACTTTCACTTTTGTAACATGGAATCATGGGTCGTCCATTCAGGTCTATGCTCTCCCAGGCAGTACGGTGTTACATGTCATCCTAATCCTCCCTGTCGTTTAACTGTACAGTTGCAAAAGTCTTATTAATCAGGTAAATTGGTGAGCAATTTAAAAAAAAGGCTGTAGGTTCCATTGATTTCAGAACAGCTAAGGGATGTTGTTAGGCATGATGCGCTGCTTTTCTAAAACCATTACTATACATATCTGGCAAGATTTGTTACGAGAAATGTAACGATATATATACAATAAATATATGTCTCCTATTAGAATGGTTGCCAAGCAACGGCGAGACGCAGCAACTCCAACTTTCGGATCAATTTGTTGTAGAGCAGTAGCCTAGAAATCTAGACGCGCCCCTAGCGGTAGCAAATTACATTTGCTGCCAGGGCTAGTCTAGCAACTCTCTGTTGGCTTGTGAGCTCCAGAAATCGAAACTCAATCAGGCCAATGAAATCGTGTATAGAGTCGTTAGGTGGGCTTAACATAATGATTGATGGCAGAGTTGCAACGGTTTGGCTTGAATTCCCTGCTACTTGAAAACAAATAAGATGGATGTTGCTGTTGGCGAACAGTGTGACACGAGTTAAGCTTTTATTAAGTTGGCAAACGTTTGAGCTGGTAGGAAGCGCATGGGACTCTTAGCGCTGCCGCTGTCCTATTGCGTGCAGAGGGAATTTGAAAGACAACTGATTATCCCGCCTCTCGGACTGAGCACTGCGAACGGTGAGTGCCCAGACCCTACATTTGAATGTGGGTCTGGCTCGTCAGGCTAGTAGAGCAGTAATATAGAATGAAATGCGGTGATCATGAAGGGTTGTGCTGGGTTTTACAACGGCATCGAACACAATTCAGCCAATCATAATTAAGGACCACGACTATTCGTTTTAGAACTTTTATTAGACTATATCTATTTGTATGTGCCCCATTAGCATCAGGCTATGACATGTAATTTAGAAATATCACATTAGTTAATCAATACACTTGTTGGCACCATATTGTGGTCAGAATGCCATTGCCACCTACTGACCTTTCGTAGAAGGCCTGATGGTGTAAATGCTAAAATCTGTAGCCTATCTGTGCCAAAGGCTGATATGACCTACAGCCCTACTTGACACATACAACCCTAGTTATTGGGGAACAGTGTAGCCTATAGTTAAAAATTAGAATGTTAGAAAAAAAAGTGAGAAATTATTTTCAAATCACGTTTTATCTCGAGTTCAGGAAGAGGTAGATACATAAATTGACATTTAATGTTTGACCATATGGGCCAGTCCTAATTTAAATGTAACTGTCTACACAAAGTAATGCTGTCATAAATTAATTTATGACTTCTGGATTCAAAGGAATGGTTGGTTTTGTGGCTTCTGCAAGGTGCTAGAGGTCAGGGTGTGTTAGTTCATTGTGAGTGGGATTTCCATGTAAATGTAGTTATGAAAGAAGAGGTTAGCTATTTTCATGATAATTATATATTAGGTTACTGGCCCTTACTGTAAGCAAGTCTAATCTTTGTGCAAAATCTTAAATCAAGTTTATTGTCCAGGTAACATTCGACAAAATTGAAAAGGTGGCAAACACTGAAGAGCTCTCATTATCCGGCAGTACCACAGACATTTTAAGAGCAGAAATCAGTTTTCTCAAGTAATGTTAACTAGGTAGGTGAGTGCATATTAAAGCCATGATGAATTACATGCAAAACAAAGAACTATGTGCTTTCGTTGTTTAAGATTGTGGTTAGCTTATATTCATTTATTGATTGTGTATTTCGCTGACACTCGTGTTCAGAGCAACTTACAGAAAACAATTGCAGGGACAGTACTCCTGGAACAACAGTGGCAGCCGGGAATCGAACCTATGACTTTCTGGTTATCTGCTTAAATAACTCACACATACTCATAGTAATGGTCTCGGTTTGATAGCCACATCTCCCATACTTACTCATCGTAATGGTCTCGGTTTGATAGCTACATCTTCCATACATAGTTATATCAGTGAGGCAGAATGCACCATTCTTGTTGCGTACTTCTTGTTATCCTATCAAAGTGAGCAACAGAGAGATTTTGAATGTCTGCAACCTTTCAAAGTTACCTTTACATTGCTTAATGTCTTGAGTTCTACCAGCATCTTCATTTACTTTATCAAAGAAGACAACACCGGTTATCCTGTTTTTACCATTTTATAAACTTCTAACTTTGATTTTGGTGGTTTAGTTCCTGATGATAGGCCCATAACGTGACTGAGGACTTGATTAGACTTAAACTATAATGAGCTACTTGCACGAAAGGCTCTCAGTGCGCTCGTTTGTTTTCTGGTGGGGCGTTAACTGTGTTGTAATGGCATCTTCTGGCTTATATTCTGCTCCTTACATCTTTACTCTGACACTGAATATCTTGTTTGCCCATTAATAATTTTTTTAACACCCACATAAATCCTTCTTTATCACAACGTGCTGATTCACTAGGTGCAACACCCAACCAGGTCTGTGTAGACACTAATTACATTAACAATAACGGCAGGTTCAAACACACCTGGCTCCACCAGAAAACAAACGGGCGTATTAGAGCCTTTCGTGCAAGTAGCCCATTACAGTCTCATCCATGCTGTTTATCTATTCATTTTCCTGAAAGCCAAATACATTATTTGATAGAGGTGGCCAAAATGACTGTTTAGAAGCAAATACGCAAGCAATGTCATTTTGAATCATCCAACCTTGACATGGGTATCTGTTGACGTAGGCCCAGTGACACCCTATACAAATGATGTTAGTGACTTCCTGTAAACCCTCAGTCGGAGTGGTCCAGAAGTGGATTTCAAAGGCTTGGCTGTGTACTATTTGGAGGCTAGATCACACTCCATAGCGGTAGGATGAAAAAGAGCACCAAATCTAATGTTACACTACCCTTTGCATGAGTCCTGGCTTGTAATTCCAGCATAGGCATCGGATGCAACTGTCCCTTTCAATTGCTTCACATAGCTTCCAAGGGACTGCATTAGCAGAGATGGTTACCTGAGTAAAGAAAGGATTTGAACTCTTGTCAGAAACGCTTGCATCACCGCCCCACAATGGCTGTACACATGCACTTGGACCTTGTTGCCGTGGTTGGTGCTGGAGAGTGACTCATGCAGCTAGCCACCGTCCAGGGCAGGCGGATGTTTGAGAACACCTGACGCGCACTCCCCAGCATCCTGCTTCCTTTATCTGTCCCACATGGAAGGGAGTTTGTACACAATTGGAGAGGGAGTGGCATGGTGGCCCGACGGCAGTCACAGGCTTTCAGTGACCCTGGTCATCCTTCACGACCGGGTCGGGACGAGTGTTAAATTGCTAACATCCTTGGGATCCTGGTGAGGGGCAGACTGACGTATTATCCACCCCTTACAAGAGGAAGCAAACCCACAAATATTGAACGATTTCAAAAGAACTGGTTGCTTTTTGAGTTCAATTCAGAATGGGCTGAAAATAGCTTTGTTTAAGGCTTGCACTGCATGAAGGCGGAAGAGGCAAACTAGATGCGTGTGAGCAGACAATAGTTCCATTAGTCATAGTTTGTCTGTTCAGATGTTTTTTAAACATAAGATTAGATGATATAAACTGAGTTTAACTAAATGAAGCACTGATCTTCTGATCAGATAGTCTCCATGGTGCTGAAGGAAAGCATCTGGTGCTGGTCATATAATTAGAATATCATGAAAAAGTTGATTTATTTCAGTAATTCCATTCAAAAAGTGATGATTATAACTGACTGATAATTGATGATTATAACTGACAACTAATGAAAACCCCAAATTCAATATCTCAGAAAATTAGAATATTGTGAAAAGGTTCAATATTGAAGACACCTGGGGCCGGATGTACAGATAAAGCGCTAATACCAAGTTTTTCTATGCGCAGAAAGTGAACGCTGTGCTTTGCCATATTGCAGGGAATTTACTAAGCTGTCACTTCATTACGTAAACAGCGCTCATCACCGTCCGTCCCCGCCCCCTCTACAACGCTAACTGCGTGCCCACAGCTGAACCACAAGCGCAGTTGAATGGAGTTAACCAATTACGACATTAAAAAGAATCAAACTTTAGCAATCATACATAATAAGATGTCAACGAGCAGCGACATACAGAGTAGGCCTAATCTACTTAAAAAATACTTGGAACTGTTTCCTGCACGTATACTAGGGCTATGACCTAGTCTAGCAGATTGGGAGGTGTATGTCGTGAAAGTGAAAATACGATATTAGAAAGGCAAACAAAAGTTAAGGTTGCTTTTGACATAGTACAATGAAGAAAACCGATGCTCTGAATACTGATACAAGGATACAAGGATACAAGGACGTTTATTGTCACATGCATATACTGTAGTTACTGGAAGTAAGAAATGCAGTGAAATTATGTCTGGTGTCAGCCTATTTGTGCATTTCCTAGGGTTGTGATTCAGCTGTCTCTAAAAGTTTCTCTAATTGACGCATTTAACTGCGATTTGGATTACCCCTGCTTTTAACAGGCACGTTTTTCACTGCAAAACAGACGTGCACTGTTTTCATACATATGGCGGAATACCTAATCAATCGCTAAAAGCACTTCTTCTCCCCTGTGTTTGCGCGGTACTCCCACTTTCCCTTGACCCTCCTATGAATGCATGTGCATGACACGGAAATGCGCAAATAGCCATTCGCAGCTCCCGCGACAGGCAGTCTGCTCTTTTTCCTCAGTGCGGCCTGTTTGTACATCATACCCTGCCATGTTTTTACGTGCACGTTGCGAATCAAATACGCCTGTGGGCGCAAAACGTTAGTACATCTGGCCCCTGGGGCGACACTCTAATCAGCTAATTAACTCAAAACACCTGCAAAGGCCTTTAAATGGTCACTCAGTCTAGTTCTGTAGGCTACACAGTCAAGGGGAAGACTGCTGACTTGACAGTTGTCTAAAAGACGACCATTGGCACCTTGCACAAGGAGGGCAAGACACAAAAGGTCATTGCTAAAGAGGCTGGCTGTTCACAGAGCTCTGTGTCCAAGCACATTAATAGAGAGGCGAAGGGAAGGAAAAGATGTGGTAGAAAAAAGTGTACAAGCAATAGGGATAACCGCACCCTGGAGAGGATTGTGAAACAAAACCCATTCAAAAATGTGGGGGAGATTCACTAAGAATGGACTGCAGCTGGAGTCAGTGCTTCAAGAACCACCATGCACAGACGTATGCAAGACATGGGTTTCAGCTGTCACATTCCTTGTGTCAAGCCACTCTTGAACAAGAGACAGCGTCAGAAGCACCTCGCCTGGGCTAAAGACAAAAAGGACTGGACTGCTGCTGAGTGGTCCAAAGTTATGTTCTCTGATTAAAGTAAATTTTGCATTTCCTTTGGAAATCAAGGTCCCAGAGTCTGGAAGAAGAGGACAGAATCCACGTTGCTTGAAGCCCAGTGTAAATTTTCCACAGTCAGTGATGGTTTGGGGTGCCATCCATGTCATCTGCTTGTGTTGGTCCACTGTGTTTTCTGAGGTCCAAGGTCAACGCAGCCATCTACCAGGAAGTTTTAGAGCACTCCATGCTTCCTGCTGCTGACCAACTTTATGGAGATGCAGATTTCATTTTCCAACAGGACTTACAGTGCCAAAGCTACCAGTACCTGGTTTAAGGACCATAGTATCCCTGTTCTTAATTGGCCAGCAAACTTGCCTGACCGTAACCCCATAGAAAATCTATGGGGTATTATGAAGAGTAAGATGCGATACGCCAGACCCAACAATGCCACAGACAGATCGACTCCATGCCACGCCGCATTGCTGCAGTAATTCAGGCAAAAGGAACCCCAATTAAGTATTGAGTGCTGTACATGCTCATACTTTTCATGTTCATACTTTTCAGTTGGCCATTTCTAAAAAAAACGTTTTTTGTATTGGTCTTAAGTAATACTGTACAATAATGAATTTGGGATTTTCATTAGTTGTTTTTGATGATCAGTTTTAATCATCAAAATTAAAAGAAATAAACAATTGAAATATATCAGTCTGTGTGTAATTAATGAATATAATATACAAATTTCACTTTTTGAATGGAATTACTGACATAAATCAACTTTTTGATGATATTCTAATTATATGACCAGCACCTGTAAATGTCACTTATGGGCAGTTGAGCATATTCTTCTTTTCACATCTTTTATTTATGTTTATGTGATTCTCAGCTGACTTTTGCCTGTGAAATATGATCAAAGCTGAGCTTGGACCATAGTGTTTAATTACTAGCAGTAAATTGGATAGTAAATAAGACCGGATTCTTAGAGGATGTTCCCACCTCATCAAGTTTTAATTTTCAATAACCAAATCTTCATGTCTTTGCTCTGCTTCATACTGTACACCTAGCCTGTGCACTATGTTGAAATATGTACTCAGGAATGCATCTATATGGTTCCTTTTATGTTTAAAATGAGCTATTAGCTGAAAAGGAATAGAGCAGAAAGGACTTTACTCCCCTTTACTCAATATGATTGCAACTGATTAGTGTGATCAGAGGTTATCATTAGAGTTGTTTGCAAAGGTCATACTTTCACTCACTTTCAATCCCCTAGTGGCCTTGCCTTTTGAATTATATTTATTACAAATCCATCGTATTGAGGTGAGTCTTAATCCTGCTGCTGTTGTCATGTGCCTGTTAGTCCACTACTTTTAACTCAGAAATAAGATCCCATTTAAGTAAAAAAAAGAGATTTGACTTATTGTGTTTTGCGTTGCTACGTTCCCTCATTGAGGCTTTGACCACAGCCAAGTCAACAGCACCACAAGCACCTTCTATGCTATGCGGTCCGTCTTTGGAACCGTCTTCCTATAGACATCAAGACCTCTCCCACCATCTCCATCTTTAAATCCACTAAAAGCCAAACTTTTCTACGATGCCTTCCACTAACCCACCCTTGCACCTGTGGTCTGTTAGCTTTCATGTTTTTATCTGTGCTGTGTTTTGTTTTTATTTATTCTTCTTTTAATTATTTGTTTTGCTTTTTTCATTTCTGTATACTATGTTTCCTGTGAAGTCCCATTCTTTCATTTTATTCAAATTATTTTAACTATTTAATCAATTGACATGACATTTTAACTATTTTATTTTATATGTGATTGTTATGATTATGTGAAGCACATTGGGCTACCATTCTGTGTATGAAATGGGCTATATCAATAAAACCTGACTTGACTTGACTTGACCACAAGACAGAGGAAGCAAACAGAGACTCTCTGCCGAAAATAACAGGGGACAAGGGGTTAAATAAACAACGGCCATGCTCTATCAACCTGACCGGCTTTTGATACCATAAATGTGACAAGTTCCTCCTGACGGCACATACTTACACACCGCGTTAAACAGACGTTTTTGAACAGGTGAGACAGAGGGTACCTTGTGTTTAATTTGTAAGTGAACAGGTGCAGTGGCTCCATACTTTTTCAGACCTCACCTCACGGTTGTTATCTGAAATCTGATTAGATTGGCGCTCTCACTAACCTCTAAGCATGATTAAGAGGAAGACACTGTGCTGAAAATGAAATCGAATATAGACAATATGGCAATATTAGTTGTTTGTTTTTGATATACTACATTTGGTTAGAACAAGGGCTGTAGTTTTCCAGTGAAACTCACTGTACATCATAATTTTCTGTTTCAGTACAAATAATTGACCATTTTCTCATAATTGATTTTCTTAATTGGTGTTTTTATCCATTGTTATCTTTTCTGTGTATTTATGCTGGGAGAGTCATTTGTTAGCTAAGAATAGTTTTCCCTTTCTGGCAGTGCATGCATTTCTACGGCACACTATGAGTTCTGTGCTAAATAACATGACGGGCAGAATCCCCACGGCAACACCAATATCCACCCATGCTTCCCCCCAACCCACCAGCTGATCGTGGGGACACCCAGAGCTGGCTCCCCTGGCAGGTGAAGGGGGTGAGAAACACATGTCTTGTGCCCCTCTCTCTTCCTTCCCTCATTCTGATCAGCCATACTGCTCAACAAAACAATTGCACCCTTCAGATTTCCACATTTACTGCCAACAACAAAGGCTTTCCACTACCGCCCTGGGAAACTAAATCATTATTTCTGCATTAGCGATATGAGCGCATGGACAATTTTGAACATACCTGTGGCTTTGGAAAAGCTGCTTCTCATTCAATTTCTCCTTTTCTCTCTCTCTCTCTCTCTCTCTCTCTCTCTCTCTCTCTCTGTCTGCTTCTCATTTTGATGCCACGCCAAGAGATTGAAGATGGTTTCTGGAGTGACTTGTTAAGTGTCTACTTAGAGCATGCTGTTGTTTTTAGCTGCTCTTGACAAGAGGAAATGCATGCAGTGCATGTCTGCTCTCCACAATAGGCCTGGTGGATAAGACATGCAGCATCAACAGAAAACACTCAGCAGGGTCTCTGCCAGGATACGACAGTCTCTGAGTGGGTATACGTGTCTGGGCATGTAACTCCAAAACATTAGAGGCCCAGCTTCCGTATTACCATTCATACACTGATTCTGCCACCACTAGCATTGCCATTACTAAATATCCTCTAGGCATCCCCCTCTTTTTGTTCATTTGTTCATTTAGCTCATTTGTTCAAACAAGTTCAGAACAAAGTTCCAATGGAAGGCAATAACTATATAGCAGAAAACAGGGCAAGCACGGCTATGAAAGGTCTGGTATAGTTACCGCCCTGTATAGAATTATAGGTGAAACATGGAAGTTTACATAAAGAGGTGCAAATGAATGTTCACTTTACACTCATGACATCAGACTTCCATGTCACGACTTGCTTTTATCGAGTGAATGGGATGACAAGGGAGGAAGCTCTGTCAGATGCAGTATATCCCGTCACTACCACTAATTAGACATACTTAATTCCTGTGAAGAGTGAGAAAAAAAAAAGGGGGGGGGGGGGCGCTTTATGACTAAGTATAGCTCCATATTACCAGGGTGGCCATTAGGAGTCAGAGGCAAATCCCTGCACATCAGCAGCTAGGGAGAGCCCCCACACACACACTCACACACACACACACATACACACACAATGGGAGTGGATTCCTATTAATTTCCCAGGGTTCTCCCACTAATACTCAGATCACACGAGCATAGGCCTCTCTAATACATTTTCATTTTGTGTTCAAAAAAATGTGAATAACTGCGGAAAACTACACTTTTTCTGTGCTGAAAAGAAAAAAAAGCCAAGAAAAAAAGTAATGATGTCACTGAAATAAATCCAACATGGTGGAGAGTGAAGGGAGTTCCTGGGGGCCCCTTGCTGGGAAATCCCTTCCAGGCAAGGGGCTGACCCTGGCCCTGCAACAGCACTTCCTGAACTGTGGGAATGCCAGAGCAGTGGAATATCCTCAGGAACTTGCCTGTTACCTGCCTGACACCCACCGCACCCTGGGCACAGGCATTTTACGACGGGAGCCCACGTTTGAGCATCTTATACCACCTCTATTTTTAGGGGCCATATTGGGTCGGGTATAAGAAAGAAAAAAAACCTGCAGCAAAAAATAACTCAATAAAGTTTTAGGGGGAAAGTTTAATACCTATGTGGCTCATGTGTGGTCTCAGTTTCATTAAAAGGGGCTAATTTTCCACTCAAGTTCTGGAAACAGGTTCCATAGCAACGGGTCATGAGAGCTTGATGCTGTTTAAAGGGGGTGAGGAAGTGTTCTCCTGGCTGGCCCCTCAAATCAAAAGCCCCCCACTGGTGAACTAGTGTAATGCATAAACATGGCAAGAGACAAGGTTAAATAATAAAAGTATGTAACCAGTCATTATAAAATATGAAATTATATGCAAATGTATATCCATTGTAAATATTGAAATCTGTATCTACTTTTTGCAGATATATATCAACTGCCACAACCAAGTATTTTAGTTGCATTATGTATGATGCCCCGATTTGGCAAAATTTATATCAATTTCAACTTCAGATGTTTAACCCAAATATAATGCACAGATAATTTTCTTGTGTGCTTTGTTATAGATTAATGTTTTCAGGAGAATGTGAGACTCATCAAACCCAGTATTTATATATAAGACATAAGACTAGCTGTTGTCTGACATGTTTTTCCATGTTAATATGAAAATAAGAGGAACAACACACCCACAACAGTCAAAACAACCACTTACTACTTTGACACTTACAGCTGGACTACACTAGGACGGCAACTGAAGCATTCTGTCCGTGAAGCGTACAAATAGTTTTGGAAGACTGGTCTACTTTTTTTTTAATGTGAGCTGTGCTCTCACGTCTGGTGTAGCCAGGTCCATTGATTATAGTGGAAGCTATAATCGCTCAGCGAATGGAACACTTCAGTTGCGTGCCTGGTGCAGCCCTGCTGTTACACTCTAAAGGCTCTCACCAAGCACATTTCCCTAATTTAAGAGATTGTTTTATTGCTCTAGTATGAAAACATGGGATCTGGCTGAAAATGTGGGAGTTTATTCTGTTTGAAACAGATCCCTCCCCTGCCCCGTTGAAAAACATGACAACTGCCATCAGAGGTAATTTGCTGACAGGTTTTCCCAGAAGCGTACCTAATGAATGCAGTTCTGAGCTGCTCTGCAACTCTACCACACATGGATACACACAGCCTAGGTAATAATGTCCAGCTCCCTACAATGAGTTAGGCATGCTCAGGCCATGTGTTTTCAATGAACACTGGCACATTGGCCACTGATATGACTGAAAAAAAGCATGTGCTGATTTGAGATACATATACATAGCTCAAATATTCCTACAAGTCCAACAGTGACTTCAGCATGATAATGCGTACTATTTTGAGGTGTGCTCTCTGTAATTCAGTAACAGTATGGCTGGAATTTTTGAAACATGAAAACCCAAAACAGGCAGCACTGTACATTTCTCTGGTTAGCCAATGTGTATAATCCAAATGCTGTATGTTGGACGACAACTTGGGTTTGACAGAGTAATTATTATTAGAAGTGACATCTGGATGAAATAACTATGCCAGAATTAATATCCATTAACCTGGACATTAATGGATTTTGATTGTCCAAGAAACCTTTCTCAGTGTGATTGATCAGGTGACGTGACTCTGTGTTCATTCAGTTGATAACCACTCTGTATGTTCTGGATGGTTAAACTGTTCTGTCCTGGGACATTAAAAGCCCAGACAAAGCAGCTCTTTGGGAGTTGAGTGGCCAAGAGTTTCTGCCAGTGCTGCTTGTTGCTAGGAGTTGAGGCCACATCTGACTGCTTCCTGACAAGGTGATTAGCAGCTCAGACACGTCTGTGTAGGTAGCTAGTTGGGCTGATTAATTTCTGCTAGCTGGGTTGGGCTGGACTGAACTGGCCCCTGATTGCCTGGCCTTTCATGTCCTCTCCTTTGATGATTTTGTAGGCTGCCTTCTGTCACAGGGGTTTTGAAAAAGTGATATTTTTGTAGGGTTTGCATTGATATCATACAGTACATTGAGCATTTGCAGCTATTGTGGCAACTCCAGCAGTAGCTTAACAGCAAAATGAAAAGATTTGCCATATTGCATATGACTGTTTGTAAAAGCACTATATCAGGTTGTCCAGAAATTCTCTGATGGAGGAAGAGAGGCTGTTGCAGATGCACCATGGCAACTTGGCAGGTTGGAGAACTGCAGGGAAGTGCAGAGAAACTGAGAGCCATCGCCTCCCCTGAGCTTTATTGTCTGTGAATTAAATTTTCAAATTAGCTGTGAACGCTTGCAAGGTTCACAGTGGCATCAGCAAAGCGGAGTGCAGGCTGCTGTTTAATTTTCCCCTTCAGTTGCTGTGAAAGTTTAGACTTGAGCCATTTGGAGATGGGATATCATGTCACAGATAAATAGTCCAACACACACACACACACACACACACACACAAACGTTCTACACTTCAAGCATTCCAAGTTTCACCATGTGGATGTTTTTGCCTGTTGTGTTTCTGCAGTGGAAAGTAAGCTATGCTCTATTTTTAAGCATGTCACTCTACATTCACCTGTGCCAGTGCAAGTGAATAAGGACAGAACTGGAAAGATGTATTTCATTATTACAGCAAGCAGCTGTAAAATGTTGCTTATTCCTGTCTTTCATTATGTCCTAGTCCTGCCCTTTCATAAAAACATGAAGGAAACTAGGGCAGATGGCAGGGATAGAGGAATCAAGCACAGACATACAACCCCACAACAGAAAAAGTTGGGACGTTGTGTAAAATGTGAATAAAAACAGAATGTAATTTGCAAATCTCTTAAACTCATATTTAGTTGCAAAAAATACCACCGTCTTATCTGGGCCTAAGCTTGTTTAAAATGGACTGAGGTAACATGGAAAAAGGTCCTGTGGTTAGACCAATCAAATGTCACCCTTTTAGGAAACCATGGACTCATCTGGGCTAAAGAGGAGAGGGCCTATCCAAGTATCCAACCTATCCAATTTGTTTTAGTGCTCAGTTCAAAACCCAACATCTGTGTGGAGGAGCTGTAGTGCCTATGTATACAGGTTTTGAGCAACATTTTTTGAAACATGTTGCTGGCATCAAATTCAAAATTAACATATATTTTCCATGAAATAGTCCACATTTTCATTTTCAACATTTGATATGTTGTTTATGTTCTTTTTGCTGCTAAATATGGGTTTACGAGACGTATATACTATCACATTCTGTTTTTATTAGCATTTTACACAACGTCCCAACAATTACTGTTGAGATGTGAGAAATGAGATGTGCTCAAAGACCTGAGTCTTGACATGATATTAAGCTTGATAATGTGGGAAAGCTACTCAGAGTGGTGCAGAATTTAGAACTCATTAACCATTTATTCTTGGAATTTTAATTTTCCACTTAATATTTTTGAGCCGTGGTGTAACTGAAACTGTGGTTACTGAATCGGTGGATATAGGGGTTCTACTGTACACTACAAACCCCCCTCTGAGTATGTTTTCACTTTCTTTAGCACCTTCAGGCCTTTAGGCATTCAACAGGGACTGTCAGCCCTGATAAACCACACCTGAAGTGTATGTGTGTGTGTTCCTGTGTGTAAGAATACATATGGACCCTTTCAAGAGAGTTCCATTATCAGCATCATAGTTGGCCCCACAAGACTTCCTTTTTAACATTCCATATGTTATCTTAATGCAGAGGAAGTAGATTGGGGCCCAAATAGAACGTTCAAGCATTGTTTTTGTTTTTATTGTTGAAAGGGTCTATACTCCACTGTATTAGACGATGAGGGAATGTTTCTCCATTCTTCCCCATTTTCCTTTTTTTAATCCTCTCTCTTCCTCTTGCAAAGACGACTCATGACATGCCAGGGATATTTGCTCTAAGCGCTAGGAGGTGCAAAATCTTGGCCCAGCAGCCAAACGTAGGCTTAAGTTGCATTGATACCTATACATATATTCATAAAGGCCTTTTGTGTTTGGGAGATGAGGTATATGCTAGGGCTTATGTAGGGCTGGGTTATGTAGTGTGGTTGCTTCCTTGTGGTGCCCCACAGGCTTGAAGTGCCAATGCAGGACTGATATTAGAAAGGCTTTTGCATAGAGCAAATGCAGTCGGCTACACATTTAAAAATGTTCAACAGTGCTACATCTGAAAATTATTTTCAAAAACGTCCACATGATTTTCAGGGGGACTATTTGATTGTTGTTCCACTGTGTCTTGTCCCATTATTACCTGATTGAGAGAATTTCGATAGTTGTAAATTTCTCAAGATCGGATAGCTAAGATTATGCTTTGATGGAAACTTTGTAATCACAACCTTTGAGCGTCAGTGTGCCAACCTTGTGTTCATATGTTTGGTTGGTAAATCTCCCTAGAAATAGAAATGAAACATATTAAAGCCAATTAAGCAAGACATCCAGATGAGATATGCTTTCCTCCATTACTTAATCTGTTTGAGAGGAGGATGGATAGAATAACCTAAAAACTGTTTTCAGGGCTCTATTCACATATCCTTTTGTGAAAAAATACAAAAAACCACGACAGACAAGCAAATTTAACACAGGATCATATTACCATGGGAACATATCTTTGAGGGTTTGGTCTTGTGGTTTTGGTAAAGGGGAAAAAATAAGCTGATTGGTCGTGTCCTGATCTGAACTTTTTCTGTTTGTATACCTGTGTCCATGAGGTGTGTGTACATGGGCTCTCGGAGGAGGAAGGAGATGTCCTCATGAGACAGGCTCTCTGTAATGAAATATATGCCCCCTCCCCCACTTCAGATGGATGGGGTGAGGCTGAGAGAGCCTGTGTGAAAGATCTCCAGTTTGGCAACCATTACTGAATAAATAGGCCCCATACCTGCCATGGCTTGTAGGCTGAAACACTCTCACTCACGCAGACACACAGTCAATTCTGGTGAAGAACTGACTCAGCTATTTATGTCACATCAGCAATGACTTTCACTCACCAAGAATGTTTCTTAGTGATTATGCAACAACAAAATATCTAGCAGGCACTAAAAAACTGATACGATAAATCCCACACCAAACAATCCATACTGATTTACCTCTGAACACCAAGAGGCCCCTGTTGAAAAGAGAGCCTATTCTCACTTTTAACTGTGAGAACTCTGTGATTATGGTCTATATGTGTTAAAAAGGTTATGTATTTTGTAGCTTTTAAACCTTTGTAATACCTAATGAAAAACAAGCCATTGGAAACCAGAAATCCATCAGAAAGATGATTCACCAAGCATGAATAAAGCCTATATACAGTATTTATGATTTTAAATGCTCTGTACCCTTTAAAAAGGTAACCAATGAAAGACTGCTGCCAACAATAGGCAATGTTTTCTGACTCAGGAGGCACCTATCATTAGAATAGGGTGCATTTTCTGGTACCCATTTTGTTTTTGGGAAGGGTTACTGAAATATGAAAGACTGTGATTAGTGTTTAGCCAGGTTGCATTAGACTGTGCTTGACTGAACAGCAATGCCCTATATCACTGAGCAGGCACAAAACACATGCCAAACACTCAGGCCTGGAAGTCTGGTCGTTGATATGATTACCCAAAGACTTTCCCAGCACACACCCCCGAAACCAGCAGCCACCTCTCACTGCACCCCCAAAACTCCAGCAGGCCACAGGGAACTGAGAGCCTAATCAGTGGGAAGGAAAATAAAAATGGACCCCCCCCCCCCTTAACACCCCTGAAATGAAAATAAAGAAAAGCAACAAATGGAACGATGAAAACAGCAGTAATTGAAAAAGCAGCTCCCAGTTTTGGTGAAAGTAGTATTGTTTGGGGCCTTTTCGGCTGCATCAGCAGGGGTTGGGCACCGGAATGATTCCTGTTGGCGGCTGGGTCAGGTCATGTGACATTGTCGACCACTCACGGCGTGAGGAGGAAAATGGGCACAACTAAAGCAGGCCTGAAAATGGCCCTAAGGAGCTTTGATGTCAATGAAAAGCCCCCTCATCGATCATTAGTTTAAAAGCCTTTTCCGTCCTTTCTACCTCTTTCTCACTTTCAGATGTTTCTCAGTGTTTTCCCTCTCTCTTTTCAACAAATGACTTGGTTACTAAACACTATTATTGCAGATGGTCCAAGCCTTTACACTTAAAAATAACCCATGTGGCACAGCAGCATCAACAACACATACCTTACCACGCCAACATTAAAACCTCACACATTTTATACTGATCGTACATTGTGACGCAGTCCCACAGAATTGAAAATTATTCTGAAGTAGAGATGCACCGATATGGAATTTTAGGGCCGATAACGATAACCGATATTTATTGGTTTGTTGTGGCCGATACCGATATGATAACCGATAATATTACTCTTGGAAAAAAATTGTGAAAAGCGATTTGGGGAAAGCATTTAATAAGCATAATTTTATTGCAGTAACCTGACGTCAGTGAATTGCGAGTGAGTGGCTAGAGAGTTTGAATCGTTTTCATTTAGGACTAAACGCTCATAAATGGCTCAGCTTGGAATAAGCTACAGTATAGCGACCAAATCAGAGTTTGTGAGGGAAACTTAGGTTTAGTTTCAACTGCGGGTAACTGAATAAAGCTGCAACTCCTCAGACTGTATCTTATGTCCGTCTACTGTTGTGCACAACCTGCTGCAGCAGAAATGAAAGGCGTTAGCCCCGAAGGTTTTAATAACTTATTCCACAGATTATGTTAGAGTGGTGAAATACATTCACACCGCTGACATTATATTGAGGAAAAAGTATAGCCAACCAAGCTCAAGTAGGCTAGCTCAGTGTAGCCAGACGTAGGCCTAAATTAGGACTTTAAAAAATATCGGCGCAAATTATCGGCCAGAATTCTGTTATCAGACCGATAACGATATCACGATAATAATATTTTCATTTTTTCACTTATCGGCTAATAATATATCGGCCGCCGATATATCGTGCATCCCTATTCTGAAGTAAAAAACTGTAAGGTATGGTTATGGGTAATACCACTCTAACAGGATAGGCACAGATGACACAAATAAAAAAAAAACTAGGATAGATTTACAGTAAACTTTGTAAACATATAACTGTAGATGGTAAATCGACATCTCCTTCCAACAATCATGGACACCACGTGATCACAGCAGCTTGATCATTTCATTGAATAGAAAACTGCCTGATAAATCTTGTGTGAAATCAAATTAGGCAACCATAAAAAGAGACATGGGACACGTGTTAATTAGCATTTTAACAAATTAATATAGCAAATTAATAGAGATTTGAAAAGAGATATGATTAATCTCTGTCCTACTTAGCGAAATCCATTGATTACAGTTGGTTATTTTTAACATCTTATTTGTTTGTTTTTAATGCAGCAGGCAGTTATACAAGCTTTATACAGTTTTTATAATGGAGGAAATAAATCATAGAAATTTGCAGAGTAAAAGGAGAATCGCAACACCCAAAAGAGCTTGAGCTTTACTTAAAATAAATACATTGACGTGACATGACAGCAGCAGTGGAGTGGTAATCGGGAGAACTCCCTGGTCGGCTGGTAATGAGGCTGATTTACTGTGAGCTTACTGAGATATCATTCTTTGCTGCGCCCACTTGCAGCGTGACTGTGCGATCGCAGCCCCTGACTCTCATTCCCCACGGCCCCTCCCCACAGCCCACAGTAATAACGTGGTAACATCGATGATGACCTGACATGCAGGTATGAGATGGGTAGAAACTACTGAAGAGTTTAGATGAGCGGTCGCAGATTTCCCCTCTAAAATAGGAATCAAATTGGGTGACACTCCCATCAACACCGCCTGTCAGGAGGCCGCTGGAGCTTGAAACATCCCAGTAACATTTAGTGTCCCACTTGGCCCCCACATGACAGTAAAGAAGCTGCATTCATATTGCTCCTCAGTAGATCAGATCTTCAGATCCTGGGGGCATATTGATCTAATACTGGTTCCTTTGTATAGCTTACAAAAGTTTAGTGAGTGTGGTCATTTTTAGAGAGCAGTCATTTTTAGAGGGATGTCTACATGGGTCAAGCCCCTCACTAATTGGATTGGTGTAATAGAGGCAAAATTCTACACAGAAGGCCCATGGAAAAACCACTCATACTGCAGTTGAATATGAGAGATGGGCCTATGGTCTAATACTTTCCATACTTCCTTTTTGCAGTATGCTTGAAAACTTGTGGCCAGGAGGCACCTCTTTCCTCCCCTTGGATCTCCCGTTTTCTGCAAAGCAAACTGGCACCTGAAAAACCTGATAGTGCAGAAGTGGGAGTGGGGGATGGACTGGAATCCTCCGGCTTTAGTCCATTTAGGAAGGACTTTCCTACAGGAAACTTTCCTTGACGATGTGAGAGCTCCCTGCGTTTGATTGCTCCCAGCATATTATGGCAACTTGAACTCCTAATCTCTTTCTATAGTGTGGTCCAATTTTTGTGAGCTTAACCTCGGGCCCATCAGTGCAAGGCGGTAGGGGAGGGATCAGCCAAGGGTCAGCGCAAGTGGGCTTTCTTAATGTCCCAGTATCACTTTCAGGGATCTCTGCTGTGATTTCCTTCAATCACCTGAGGCCCAGGCTCCGGTTGCTGGAGCACACGTGCTCCCCACACTGCTCATCTGAATGACCATATAGACCTTTGGCCACTTGGCTATCTTCTTTGGTGGTTTCTGTTATTGAGAAGCATCCATTTGAACTCTGCTATCAGAATCTCTTGCTGCAGTGTGGTCGCCTAACACACTCATAGGATTTTTGCTGGTCGGCTGGTAATGAGGCTGATTTACTGTGAGCTTACCGAGATATCGTGGCTGATGTTACCGAGTTAGCAGAAATATAAAGTTGGAAATAAAATAAAAATGTTTGATATACAGTATGGTTATTAAGGTTCCAATAACCTTGGATGGTGTGGTGTAGGGTGGGAGGTGCCATTTTTCCTGTTTCTTTTCTCTGTTGCTTACAGCCAAAGGAGTTCTTGCGTATTACTAGGTGGCACCCTCTCTTGACCTAATACTCATCTCACTCATCTCACTGTTGATTGTTGCTAAAATAATCTGTATAAGCTCACCAATGAAATGATAGACTGTCCCTGTTTGTACCTGCTGATGTTATCTGTGCATCGAGAGATTCAGTGCCACTTACTTCAAGATTCCATGTCATAAGCCATAACAGCTGACCACAAAATTGTAAAACACAAGTTATCATTTTTAGATGAAATTATAAACTGTATATGCCATGTTATGCCATATACTGTGGCCCCACTGTAGTTAAAAGTAGTGGATGTGGCAGTAGAGCCATTTACAGGTAGTCATGAAGGCCAATAGTAGCATTCCTGGCAGTCACAATGAATGAGTACCTGGCTTACTGGCACTGGAAGCTGAAGGGTGGGCTCTCATGCAGGCCTTGACCAAGGCTGAAACAATGTATTTATATGATTTACATCCTGATATGCCAGCTGCAAAGACAATGCTTCTCAAGAGCGTCCCAATTCTGACTTAGATATAAACAGCAGCAAATTATTTGGCATGGGTAGCCATCATTGTCATTAAAAAATGCATATGCATATTTCTGACATGAAGGAGAAATTTCTTGGAGAACTGCCCACTTGATAAATTCACACACGTACTTTGGCCTTAAATCGTAACAGACCTAGTACACCTACCACTCTGAATGTAATTAAGGCTCTTTCACAGAGACATTCTCCACTTTTATGTGTTATCATCCAAATATACAAAATGCAAAATTACCTTTTGAATCCCTTGGTGTACCTCTTTGTATGCTTCTTAACAATTACCTTAAATGTGGAACTAGGGAGTAATGATGATTGATGGTCTCTCATAACTTGGTTCCTCACTGACCTCTTCCACTGCCTTGTCCCTGTGATGAGGCCACAGTGTCAGGCTAGCAGGCGCATGGCGGTGGCTGACAGTCGGCTCTCCTGCCTGCCAGTAAATGAGGACCTCTCGGCCGCTCTGAGGCACTTCAGGCAGGCAGGAGCTTTCCACCGCCCACCCATCCAGCGCGATTACACCTGGCAGACCTGCCCACATAAATATTTGCCTTTGAAACCACCATCACAGTCGGGAGGCACGATGACTTCATCACCAGAGGACCAGATGTCACACCCTTGTGACTGTCGAGAAAGATCACTCCACCCTACTTTTGAACTTATGTGCATGACTACAGCAATTTGCACTGATGTATAAAACAGAAGATATATAATGATAAGTAAGAAAGTGATATCAGTTAAATACAAGGCATGCGCCCATCCCTGTAACTAACTTTCATAGCTTTTGTTGTAAAACACATACAATGGCATTTGCAATGCACTGAACCTATAAATAACTTTTATCCCCAACTCTAAAAATATTACCGGTATACATCATGCACTACGATACCAATTAAGCAGTGGATTTTCCAATCTAGGTTGTATTCTTTAAAATAATGAGCCCATTTTCCACAATAGCAATCATTTTCAATCAATCTACCTCAAAAAACAATTGAGAGACAAACAAGTGTGTAATTGCAACTCACTGATTAGACTTATAATAATATAATATAATAATTAATAATATATGCAAAGCCTGAACACACACACTGTATTTGAACATTGTTTATCCACACAGGTGCGCAAGCCATGCCAATCCTCTCATTTTGCCACAGTTCCCAACTTTTCTCCGTTGTTACGAGGTGAGTGGCATTTAGAAGAAATCATGTTTGTGCAGAGCTTGTGAAATTGCTCTATTTTTACAGGTTCTCTGACCTTTAAAGCTAGGTACAGAAATTATGGAACTGTAGGTTCCAATACAGTGTTTGGTATGTTCCAGAGTTGTTTTGGAAATGGAGAAAGTTCTCAAATACTTAATGTTAGTGGCATGTCTAATATTTCTGTAAATATGCTTGCTTATTAGCTGTATTCATTTAAGTAATTTGAATGTCTAGGAGGTGACAGTCATTATTGGTAAATATTTGATACATTGCTCAGACCTAACCCAAATTACACTGTCACTAGCCTGGGTTTTCCCATGCTGCCTTGCGCGTGATTTTATTTACACGTTAGCCAGGCTACACTGTCACAGAATGTCACAAAACTTTGATATACACTGAAATAGTATCTGATATGTTGTTGAGCCATTTAACTAAATTGTTGCTGCAAAAGATTGGGACCAAAAAATTGAGTCATCTTCCAGACTCCAATAATGGGAAAAACAAGAACCATGTCAAACTTAAGATGACCTCAAAGTCATGAGGTGATATCACCTCAAGAACTATTAATCCATGAATATGCTGTAGATCAGCTGAGATTTCAAATATGACTGTTCAGATAAGATGTCTCAGACATTCTGCTGTGCCAACACAGAGCATTGTTCAATTTAAAGTAAATTTGTTTATGCAGTGCACATTTTGTAGAGGCGCTGAAATCGTTCTTTATCTAAAGAACTAGACTCCAATTCACAAAAACACCTCAATGTGATTGGGTTCTCTTTATTCTATTCCATTGTTCTGATTATTGACATTCCAGTTGCCTAGACTAGAGATCCCCCTTTCTAAGAACTGGCTAATCAAATGATATACTGCACATATCTTGGGCTTCCCTTGAACATAGTGACCAAAAATGTGTCAACAGAGAAATGCATAATTGAAGAAGGGAAATTACAGAAAGGCCGAACGCTCACTGTTGAAAATCTTCCAGTAAGTAGAACAGTTAAGCACACCCATAACAAGTTTTACACAGTATTTTGTCATGATGTCTTTAGTTTATCAGTACACAATGCAACACAACCTAGATGAACTCTGTGAGGTCATGGTGTAGAACTGACACACATGCCTAATCCCGTGACTTGAATTTTTGTAACCCACAGCCTTACACAAAGTTGACTCAATAAGGTTACTCTAGATATGATTTATAATGCAGCAAAACCATAGCACTGTAGGGATAATATGTGTGACCACGAGTCACACCGCTTGCAGTGGTGCATTCATTCTCCCATGAAATCTGTGGGCCCATTACAATCTTACTGTTCATGTTTAATAAACTGATTTGCTGCTGATAAAGTCCCTTCATTGGCACACATTCACTATAAAGGGAAAAGAGATAATAATAATATTAAAATAATATTAAGCAGTTCCCTAATGAGCCAGTCAAAAATCTGATACATTTGTGTGAGAGGGAAAATAATAAAACATGTTTTAATGATAACACTAATGTTCAGTCACTCAACTATCATACAATGATTTCTTGAATGAATAGCAAAAGCAACAATAAAACTAGATCTCTGAAAGTTTGACAGTCGAAAACACAAGTACAAGTATTTGCTGATTGAGTGATGAATCAAACATCTTCTGTCTATGGTGTCAGTTTGCATACATTTTAGTGTTTGAAGAGATTGCACACAATTTCAGCCTCAAGAGCTCTGTGATTTAAAACAGCAGGTGAATGGTTGTGTGGGCACTCATAGCTGATTGAGTCTCTGCTGGGTATGTGTGGCGCCAGCTCTCCTCCATAGACTGGTCTGTTTCAGCATTAATGCGGAGGATGTCTCCTGAGGCAACCTCAGCTTCCCCCAGTCTCCTGTGTGTTCAAGACTGTACTGGCAGTACACACTCCAGCTATGATTTCATAGTAATTGGCTCAAAAACAATCTCCTTCATCAGCCACTGACAGCAGGTTGAAACTGTTGATTTAACACTGCAGCAGAGATAAGAGCTCTTTCAAAATGCTCCCAGGTTCAGGGAGGGGGACGTGCCCAATCAGCCATCTCCTCTCGGCCTGATGGAGATCGGACCCGAAAGTTCTAAAGACGACTTGGCTATGGGCTTCCCATTAAGAAAATACAGTGTGATGTAACTAAAATAATACGGCTGTTTAAGGTCTGCCACCCCTATAGGTCCAAAGCAAACCACCATCAAAGGCCAGGGAAGTTGCCTCATATGATAATTGCATTTATCTTGACCCTCTTATTGAGAGGACATTGAGAAAAACGTGTGACGGCGTGTGAGACTGAACAAGGCTTTCGGCGCTCGATGTGTGTGTGTGCACGCAGCTGACTCGTGTTTGCAGCGGCCCTTGCTTTAATTACCTTTGGAGCGGGTAAAAAATAAATACAGCAATTAAACTTTACATTTGTTAGAGTTGTGGCATGAAGAGAGGGGCTCTGCATCATTTTCTGTCTGCGGTCAGGCGTGTACTGACACACTCGGGAGCCTTGTGTGTCTGCTGCGCTGGGCTCCAGTGCACTTCAAGGGAGTGCCAGTAACACAATAAACATTAATACTTCACAGTATTATCGTAAGTACTTTGTCATAGTTTCTGTAAAATTAAATGAAAAAAAAAAACGGCTGTTCCTGGTTGTTCTTTTTCAAAAGGCTAAAGGATCTCAATAGGGCCTCTTCCAGACAAAAAACCCTAGTGTGTGCAGATGTAAGGGTTTCCTGATATAGCTTATCATTGCTACATCATTGCTACAGACTTAATAACCACTGAAGCCCTAGATCGTGTTTGTTATCGACAACGCCTTATTGGCAATCGATTGTAATTGTAATTGAAACAACCAATTTCATACAAGAAGGAAACCCTTTATCAGTTGCTTCGAGATCTCACTGCTGAACTTAACACTTCAGGCTTAAGGGCCATGTGTTTCTTTACATTCCATATTTTGCTGTTTCAGGTGTACCACATTACCTTCAATATCCCTTTTAAGAAGCAGCTTATCTTGGTACATACAGCACTTCCTGTTGGTGCGACATAGCCCTCGATTTTCACACGCCCTGCATATGCCACAAACTCAGCACTTGCAAGTTCACAAATAGATCAATTAAAGCTGCTGCAAGTGTTTTTGTAAAGATACTTAAGCTAGCTCTCTTTAGATGCTGATGGATATCACCAAAAAAGATGCCCTGGTATGCAGTCAGCAATCAGGAACGCTCCAGAAATGGGAATCCCTGTCCCTCCGTGTTATTTTGTGGATATGCAGCATATCTTTAATGTAGGGGAATTGGACTGTTAAGATTACTCACAACGGCTTTAACGTTCTTGTGTCTAGTGTTAAGGTATGTTTCATGTACAGCTTTGAGACTAATTACAGAAAGACACTGGATTCATGTAGAAGACATTTCTGCATCCGTGAGTGCCATGTGGGCGAACATTTGTAGACCTGGATATATTTAGCGTTAATGGCCGGGACTCTCTTTCATTAGTGAGTGAAACCACTCCACTCCCCATATGTAAGCATGTTTGATTGGACTCACACATGACCATGCTTGGCCAGCAGAAACCCTTAAACCAGCTCGCCACAGGGGGAAGATGTATGTAATCATGCTGTGTCCACGTTATGGTCATCTGTGTCACTGCAGCCTCCTTGTGTATCTGCATGTGTGTGTGTGTGTGTGTGTGTGTGTGTGTGTGTGTGTGTGTGTGTGTGTGTGTGTGTGTGTGTGTGTGTGTGTGTGTGTTTGTATGTGCGTGTGTGTGAGTGTTCAGTTTTGGAGGGTGGTGTCTGAATGTTGGTGACAAAAAAGGAAGCTATGGCAACAGCTGTTATCAGCATGGCCAGGCATACTGTAGGTTCCTTCAGCCACAGCTGGGGGTTCTAGTCCTGGAGATGTCACTGTTGTGGGTTTTAAGTGTCTCTTTTGTCAGGTTTGCCAGAGTTATTTATGGCTACTTTAAATGCTGAGGATGGTCAGATCCAGGGTCGTCTATTGTTATTGACACTATTTCAGCACTGTGATAACTTTGGTATGATAAGAGATGAGGAAGTAAATGCTAGACTTTTATAACCCCTCTATAAGTAGCATATTACACTATCATAAGGCTTTTTGAGCAAATGGTCTCATCAGTGTTCATTTGTTGTTGTTACCCGTAGACATTTCTCTTTTCTCAGTTTCTCAATTGAAATGAGTAACTCCTAATTATTTTATTATCTATGTCTAAGCTTAGGCATTTGTGTTCATAAACATAATTTATATAGAAACATGAAACCTAGAAATAAATGAATAGTTTTGGAAGTGAAAGTCCTCTTGCTCTCCAGACTCATGGACATGTCCTTGTAGCCTGTATTTTTTTTTTTTTCTCAATTTGATTTTGTGTGAGCCCATAGCCGTATGATGGATTTATATGAGCAATCTGAGGCAGGCTGACGATCATTCCAACTCCCTCATGCCAGATTGGTGGCCCTTTAAAGGTTAATTGCCCCAGCTAATTGTTCATCTTGTAACTAATGATACATCCCTTGTAGACTACGTCATACTGTGGGGGTAAAAGAGATAGCCCTCCAGGGTAGCCTTTTTACAGCGTTTAACTCCAGAGGGTCACTTAGAAATGACACTTTGACCCTCAATCTCTGTAATAAAAGTTTTCAATATTTTTTTTCTTCAATCACTGATTTAACTTTTGACAGTCCAAAAAAAAAAGCAGTGAAAGCAGTAAGAACTAAAAATCAATGCTGCATCACAAAAACAACACATTGAGCTGTCTGCCTGTTTGTCTTTGAGAGATTAAAGAATAAGATTCAATTAAAAGTTACTCTGATGGCTCTGATCGATGACCCAGGATGATCCAGTGTCCCTTCTAGAGAATTCTGTGGCAAAGAATCGGAAGCGAAAAAAAGGCCTCTGCAAACAAAAGAAATGGAAGGCTGTGATAAGCTGGCGCTCTGCGTCACCATCCTCCCTCTAAGAGACAGATAAGAGCCGTCAAAAGAGTGGGCTCAGCCAGACTCTTGCTAACCACCTATCCATCACTCTCAGTCCGGCATGGGCCGTCTCGCTGGGTATTTTAACACCTTTTCAGATGCAATCAGTTGAAGGCTTCACACCATCAACTGCATGCATGGTCTCAGCTCTATAATGTGACCTTTACTTTGTTAAACCCCAATGGAAAACAATCAGGAATGGGACAACACCTGCTCACCTGGCCAGGGAGAGAGTTGTTGTTCAACATTGGCATACAGTATATACCCTCTTACCAGATGTCTGCAATGCAGGATCTTTTGTAAGATATGTATGACTGTATGCTCAGCTGAAAGTGCATGCTTTGAAAGTGCTGTGTTTGATGTATGTGAACATCTTGCAGCGTGCTCTCATGCCTATGTTTAAGTGGTGCTTGACATCTTCACCCCCAGACGGGGACATTCTGTGTAATTAGCTCATGGCTTTCTGCAGTGACCCATGCTGGGGATTCCTGCCGGGAGAAATCCCATTGCTGTATCAGGATGGACAGACTGCTGCATGACTGGATCTAATCGTGTCTTCAGATCGAGCACTGATTCAACAATGGTGTGGGAATGTCCTTACACAGATACAGAGAAGGTAGTGTATGTGCATGAACATACACGCACGCACACACGTGCACGCACATATACACACACACACACACACATGCACGCACACACACACACACACACATATACAAAACCACAAAAAGTGCACACACACTGATATTAAATTCTAATCTTCCTGTCGGGATATTTCAGGAAGTACAACAACATTCCCTAATGGAATTCAGGTGTGGGGTTCGGCTGGATGTACTGTACCTAGCGCTGGCTAAGGCGGCGATAAGCCCCACTTCCCATGCTTCTAAATGCGTCTCTGAGCAGTCCTTGATGTAGCCTAGGCTCTACCCTTCCATATGCTTATCCACAATCTCCCCTGGGACTGCTTTTGACAAAAGGATCTGAGGTCAGTAAGTTGATAAAACAGCGAGGAGGAAGTGGAGCACACTGGAAACTCTGTAGAGTAGCACTGACCTATAGCACATCATAATACGCCATTGGTGATTTATCCGCGTGCGGGTCAACTCCCTGTGAGGCTGCCTGCCATTAAAACAGGGAGTGAGTCAGGATAACACGAGTCGGCCTGAACTCTGTGATCCGCCTCTGTCATACCCCCGGCTCCATATACTGTAGTCCTTGAAATGGCCATCGGGCCCAACTTTCCCTGATAAGGCAGGAAACCGAAGTGACGGGCTCCAGGAGTTTGAGGAGCAGACTGCCGCAGACAGGGCTAGGTGCATGATGAGAATTTCTGTGCTTTAGTGCTTTAACTGCGGTCGTAAAGCAAATGAACCATGATGGACTTTCCAACTGTGGATGATGTATTCTCTATTAATATCGGCCACATATTTCCGTCCCCCGGCCTGGCCGCCTGGCGACTTCTCTCATGGGCCCTGATGATGCTGATGGGAAGGTAAAGGTTTGGGTCATATGCTGACCACCAAAAGGTCACTCATCACATTGACGCCAGACCTGTCAGATTCACAAGTGAGGGCCGGTCAGAGACCGAGTGCCGCCACTTCGGTTCCATTGACCAAAGCATATTCCCCTCATCCCAATGCGACTTACCTCACCCGTACGTGTGCACTGTCCAATCCATTTAGACTGAAGTGTTACATGAACCTCTGAGAACCTCTGTCTAATCGTAATTGTGAGGCATGGTGGCGAATGTTTGTTGCCTTCAGTGACTGCGTGTCCATGAGAGACCCACCAAAGAGGCCTGTCATTGTAGCTGTTGTAAACGCCGCAGGGGAAAAAAATCTTTCATTGTAAGCATGGCTGGATATTTATTTACACGGTGGCAGCAACCGTGTGTTGGTGGAATATGTTTTAGGTTGCTTGTGTAGAACGCAAATTGTGCTTGGCATGTCAAATCCAAGTTGGCATGTCAAACCCAAGTCAAATGACTCTATGCCACACACAGAGAAAAGACGAGGCGGACTGCATGCCATAAAGTAGATGGAGAGATGTGTTCTAGAGGGTGTAGACTGCATTGTGCTTCTAATATTCTCTACTTACTGATCTACTTACGTAATTGTTTTAAACGTGTTTTTGTCTCGCATAGGAGATCATTTTGAAAGGTTTCATTGCTGAACTATATTCTTTGCCTCTTTTCACATTCAACCATATTTTTTTTTTATCTGTCTCTTTAGGAAGTAATAAAAACAGAATGGTACAATACAATTCTTTTTGGAATCATCTGACATATTTCTTTATTTTGCAGAATAAAAACATTTACTGAAACCCATGACCAAACCAAATTTGGCAACAAACTGCTCCAACTCTAAATGACCATCTTGCGTACTAAACAGCACCTCAAATATGTCTTTAAAACTCAATAGATAAAACAGGGAAGGAAATCACTGTGCACAGTAGACAAAATGGACCCGACAGCAGCAATATTATTGTACAAGCAGGTTTTATGCTTTATTAGCAGACTCTCCCTAAAAATAAACATGATTGAATGGTGGACAGGGTCAACTGGACCCAGTCCAAGACATGATTGTGCAGTGTCTTGCTATTTTACTGAACATTGAACCCAGACAAGGGTTAAACACAGAATGGTTCCATAGTGACTAACTAAAAAAATCAGACACATCTGAAAAGTAATATCGCTCCACAGGAATTGTGGGATTAGGATTTCAATGGCACATCTTGGATATAATTGCTTTAAATCTAAAGGAAAATATGAAATAGGAAATGATTTATAGACGCGAGGGGAGAATAAAAACCCGGGGTAACATTACAGTTCCTGTGTTTACGCATCTGGTTTGCATGGGTACGGTGTAACATATCCCCTTACACACACCTACAGTTTTGCATATGTTGGCAACCCTCACGAAGCACATCATCAGATCATTAGTTCCACATAAATGTAATTGATTGCATTTTTGATTGCGGGAAACTTTGTCGGTTGAGCTGAAAAAGACATTGTGAAAGTTAAGTTCGGAACAATAAGTGGTCGTCGGCATGGCGAGCGAGCGACACACATGATGTAGAATGCAGGGATGAGGGCTAAATCCCCTGTGTGTGGTGAGTTTTCCCTGAGTTCAGCCGGACAGCTTAATAAGACTTACTGCAGCTCAGAGACGCAAAATCCCCCCTCCAGTCCACTCCACAGTTAGAGGCTCACAGAGCAGCATGGCAGTAAACAGCCAAACCCATTTAAGAAGTACGTAGAAGTAGGGAGTATATAAAACATAGGGTATTGTATGGTATCGTCCTTATATTAATTGACACTCATTACACAGATTAAAAGCACCATCAACCGGGCCAGTCAAGTGACCAGCTACACATTGCTCACCACACCACATGGAATATATGCTTAACAAAAACTTACACAAAGTCTGAAGCAGAAAGTCTCACACATACACACACACACACACACACACACACACACACACACACACACACACACACACACACACACACACACACGACACAGACACAGACACATAGACAGACACAAAGATACAGTCACACAAAGGAAAAAGCATTACAAAATCTTACATAGTTGTTGTCAAAATTGTTCTGAAGGATATCTAATGTAAATGAGGTGAATATGGGGAAAGAGGCAACATACACACAGGAAATGTATGCTGCTTTTTAAACAAAACATACAAACTTTTTTACCTACACATGCACCCACACATAGTGACAGTGTCAGTTGAGTATATCATAGAAATATTAAGTGCTCTATGGCACATATGATAAGAATATGTGAATGTGAAGATATACATTTAAAGCCGGCCAAGGGATTAGTGCGCTATGACAGAATGAGCCAACAGAAGTGTGTCATAGCGGGTGTGATTCCCCAAACAAGGGGGACAAATACAAACAAATTAACGGCTTAATTTGGAATACAGGCGGGACTATGACAATCTCATATCCTTTCACTAACTTACCTAATTGTCTACAACAATTAGTCAGAGCTGATGACGCACAGGCATATGTTCTGGAACTCTGAAACCTTCTTTGGGTGTTGAAAAGATCATCAGTTCAGAAGAATTCATAAGAATATGCGTCAGGAAAGTGGGTGTATAAGAGCTGATTTGTAAATGTCACTGGTAGAGATCACTTTCATGCATCCACGTGTAGAAGTAGACGCCGCCTATCATGTTAGTGATGGGACACCCAAAGGGGAGGTTTCCTTTTGGTATTCTTTTCTGGGGTGTCCTTCTTCATTAGAGCACCTGACTAAGGTTCCTCAACATCAGTAAGATCCAGGAATTGAAACCACTATTTGCTCTAATGTTTTGCCGTATTGCTTCACCGCGGCGTTTCCCTGGAACGCTCCTTTAAACTGCCTTTTGACTTAATAGCATCAAATTTCCTACCGTAAAAACCTTATCTGATTTGGCACAACATACTTGAAAGGAAAATGGATACCTCGTTCCCTGTCCACACTTCCTCCTCTGTGTAGTGATGACCTGCTTTTTGGCAGAGGAGTGGGCCACCAGCCTCTGCCTCTTCTGCCCCATGGTTCTATTTGACTGGAGCACACTGAAACTGACCCCAGACCCTCCACCTCCTTACGCGATGGACTCACTTTGATCAGGGCTTATGGGAGCTACAACAGGTTGAGCTATGAAAAGAAACACACAGCACTCAATTTCGATGAGAACTGGGCTGTTGTGCTACTTAGTGTACTTTCCCCTGGGCTGTGATGGAGATGAGAGGAAGTCATGAGGCATTTTACAGGAGATCAGGTTAAAAGGTATTACACATTCATTCAGATCAGCCGAAATTAAATATTTGACATAGTGGCATCAAACACCAAACCTGACTCAAAACTGTAGGGATCAAGTGTAAGCTATGAAAACAAATGAATACTGATACTACAATGTTTACCTCCAAATATCATTATCCTCCACACTGGGTTACTGTGATCATATACCGTGATGCTTGATCTCTATAATCAGGTACTGGGAGATGATTTCATTCTGCTATGGATATTATAGGCCTGCCACAAAGTTGCCATCAGATTATTTTCAGTTCTTTGGGTCCTTTCCTGTATTCTCGCAGGTTGATTGCTCCCATGTAGTTTGGGGTGTTTTTTGCTTCACAGTCACCTGGGGGGAGATGGTGGGAGACAAAACGAGACACAATAGGCAAGCAGCAGGAGGCTCATTCAAGAGTGACATGCTGTTGACCGCAAAGCTCACAACATGTGATAAAAGAAACCTCTAGAAAATCCATTAGTCTGGGAACTGTGTTGTGACTGCAGTGAAACCCTTTACATAACAGAATAAACGACAAAACCAAAAGTACCAAATCTGTTTTAATAACAAACAAGCAAGTCAGGACATCTGTCATATTTGTCAAAAATTATTTGCACATCCGAGTGTCGAAAATTTAAACCTCTACCACTCCTTTTTCCCTTCCAAATATTTATAAGGAACGTAGATTAGTGGCCCGTGACAAATAGCCCTCCATACACTCAGATAGACACACATACACAGGAATGAGAAGCAGCTATCACCACACACACAGGAATGCAGGAATGAGATGCGACCATCACCAGAACTCACATTGGATAATCAAAATGCTGAACAAAATAACACACACACACATGAAATAATGTGCTTCTAGGGAAATAGTGCTACATGACAGGACAATATTTAAACTGCCTGGAATGCCTGAGTCATGTATCAAACCAATTTCACAACCTATGCAGATTTTGATTACCAGTATGTTTGCTTCAAAATATTGACTCTGACTAGAGATGGATGTAAACATAAGATATTCCTCATTAAAGAAATCATTCCATCATTTCCCATCCCTGACCAGATTTACTTAGCCAATAGGCTTGGGTGACTTGGCGTCAGTCCTGGCTGACCAATTTAGGGCTTTGCATTCCTGTCGTTTGGGATCTGTAAGAAAATTCTGACAGCAAGAGAGAGTGTGAATGAATGGGGTGAAAGGGACACTTGGTGAATGCTGAAACGAGTAGCATCAGAGGTGAAGTAGGCCTTAAGCAGCATTCACAAGAAATGGAACTTGGATTGATGGAATGGAAATTCTCCGCTTTGGTAGAAACAGTCCTATCACCCACATGGATCACGCAGAGAGAATTTCTTTGTATGAGCAATGTGTGTCAATAAACCAGACAAAAACTGAATTCACTAATACTGTATGACATGCATGATGACTACAATAAAATTGAATGCTATTTAAATCACAAGGATGTTTTCTTCATAAAGGATGAGGCCAATGATACACCATGCCCTATGATACTCATGCACTTTGAATGAAGTTCACAAGCAAACAGAAACAAAATACAAAATATTCCCATCCCATCCTCTAATCATACCTATTACATATTTAGTCATACCCAGCAGTAATGAGATATTTAACAGGTTCTTTTAAGAAGAAAAACAAATCTAACATAACTAAACACCTGGCTTTCTCTCAAGTCCAATACTGCAGTGCTCATATGGTGAGGCCCAGCCCAACCTAACAAAATCCATGATCAAAAAAGTCAATTAGACTAAATGTGAGATACACAAACACTGTTGTTTCACAAACCAAAATCAATTGTGCTAAAAAAAACACTTCTTAAATCCCTGTTTTTATGACGCAATTCAGTGCTGGTCTCTTATTTCTTAGCCTGTACATAGCCAAAACAAACTTAAAGTTGTGAATTCTGACTTCAAAAAGCAAAAGGAAGATTGAGGAAATGAAAAGATTTTATGGGCAGGCATCCCATCTCGTGTTGCATGAGAGTACAGCATTGGTCTAGCTGCTGTCATTGTTGTTGGTTTTCCCTTTTGATTTGAATGCAAAGTGTAAAGATAAAAAAAAGATTTAGAGGCAATTCATGAAAAAACAGAATGTTCACGCAATTCAGGCATTGACTGATCCAACCAGCATGAAGAGCTTCTTTTTTTTTTACATTTTGTCATACTCTGAAAAGGAAAAACATCCATGGCACTAGCAAGTTTTTTTTCAGATCATGCATCATGATTTGATGATTTGAAGCAGTGCACATCAAATTGTTTTTCGGACACGTTAAACGATAAATATGTGAGTGCTATCTATGTGTGTGTTTTGGGGGGAGTGGATGGCTCTGAAATTCACACACATTACAATAAAATGCACTGAGGACCATCAAACAAAAAAACCAATCAGCAAGGAATCCCAGTCAGCCCGAGTTGACGGCAGATCATTGTAAAGTGAGGGAAAGAGGAAGAAAAATAACATTAGCCTTTAGGAGGTTGGGGGTACTACACTGTGCAGATCCTGGGAGTGCTGGGGTGCTCGACTTTCCACTGGACCACCTAAAAAGCTCTTCAATAAACTCAGCATGTTCTTCTAAGAGGACTCACAAGGTTTGTTCAAGAGGTACACACCCATACTATGTGCAATTTGGGCTCACCCTTTTTGCCCACGAGAATAAACATTAGCATTGTAGTCTTCTATCATTCCAATATACACTGTATCTGTTGTCAGTAACCACTTCACAATGAATTTGGGGGGAGGGGGTGGTGGTGGTGGTGGGGGGATTATGGGAAGGGGGTGTGTGGTGATGACCTAATTTTCCTGGTGCATGGGAGTGTGGGCACTTAAGTGCATGAATATTTTGCCGTTTGGCAATTGCTCAATATCTCGTCCTCTTTCCTTTTCCCACAAACCATGGTGCATGTGTGTGATGCAGGTTAATTTGCACGTGTGAGTGAGATAGCGCCCACCTCATCCCTGCAGGTCTTTTCTTAGAACAGGAGAGGTCTGTGTTTACACTGTGCAGATGGCTAATCTAACGGTGCTCTGTGCTCTCACAGAGAGGTCCAAAACCAACATTATGAAATGAACAGCACAAATTACTATAAAAATAGAGGACTACTTTAAAATAAACCCAGCTGATTTCACATTCACTGAAATATTAGTTCATCTGAGACTTTTTTCCACCCCCACCCCCCCCTCCCTCTTCAATGAAAAATAAAAAGTAAACACTTGCCCGGGCCTGTATTTTTTCTCTTGTGAATGACTGAGCTAACATTTCCTTCCTTTTTAAAAGATCAAAGGCCCAAATAAATATGTGGTCAATTCAACGCTATGAGCATCTAGGTTAAAATATATATGAAGATCATAGCATAGGTAAACTTCTGCAATCCTGCTAACCCAAACCCACATTTTCGTGGTTAGTCCTCCACAATGTTTTGTAATCAAGGACGCATTAATTTTCACTGGAATCTTAAGAATCGTAAGATGTAACTCTTTTAGATAGCCTGAAGTAACCTGGTGTATGACTGTCCCAAATCATCACTTCCTGTCAACAAACCTTTTAACATGGTATTCAACCAATTTAACGATCTTCATCACTTCTTAGATCAATCAGTTTAACATGAACCGCTTTTAGTTACGGTCAAAATGGTTTTCATGTAAATTCACTGAAGTGAATAAACAGTTGCAAACCAGTGTTGAAAAATAGACCGGTGTCAAGGCAGAGAAGTATGTGGTTTGCAGTGTGAACCCCCGTTCCACCTGATTTCCTCATCTTACACACGTGTGTCATTACTCCTCCGCGACCAAGAGGTCAAATGAGCTTGTGTTATTCTACAGGATGAGAGCTGACTGGCCAGCTTTCACTCTCATGATTACCCGGCCCTGTTTTAGCCATGGAGCGGGACAGCAGAGTCGGACTGCAGAGTAAATGCCGGAGTGGTTAACATCATTTCACTATTAATAGACAGCGCTCATTTATATTCAAGTACAAAAATAATAAATGGATGAAATAAAATTCATGCCTTCCCCCTTTTTTATTCCAAGCTAAAGAAAACCAGGGATTCAGACAATGACTTAAGTGGAAGGGTATCGTATAGCTTGCAGTCTGTTTCGCTAATGAGCTTTGTCTGTTTGCGTGTTGCTCAGCTACAGACCAAGTGAGGCAGGGGCATGGGCTCTGTGTAAGAAAGACTTTTTTCGTTTTAAGCCGGAGAATTTTTTTGAAACATAATTCCTTTGTGGAAAATCTTTAATGAGTCACATTATGTCATAGACCAGAATAAATGATTCAAATGAGCTTCAGCGATATTAACATAACAATTTTCCCTTTTCCTTTTTAGACTTAGTGCAATTAATCAACATACTGTAGGATTTCAAATACTCTTTACATTTCACAATCAAGAATAACACAAAATCATGAGCTCACACAACAGACGAATTCAAACCTGACATTTTGGTTTACCTTTTGATGAGCTATTCTGACAGATAATGTTTTGCTTTCAATCGCAATTTCTTTTCAAATTGCACCACTTTAGGACTGACCTACATACACTGTTATGTTAACAATATAAACAATGTTGCATCCTATATCCTAGCCATTATGCCATGATGACGATCACTATGAGTAATTGTTATGACTTTTTTGTGATTTAACATCATATATCTATTTACACATCTTGTGAGGTCATACATACCAGTTCTAATTTAAGAATAAGATGGGACTGTAAATGTGATGAAATGATGGAACACTGTAGGTGCCACTCCATCAGTTTTCCACTGTATGTGTTGTCTCTAAATCTGTGAATGGTATGATGTAGAAATGGTGTTAAAATGTGAAACAAACCTAGCCAGTTTTCCTCCTTGATGGCTAACATGCCCCTAAAAGTGCTTTTAATATCATTCTTGACACTGGATGGCAGTCCAATGACTCGCATTTGTGGCAGCAAGGCACTGCGTTCCCTCCTGATTACGTTATTCCTTAATTATGCCTTATTCATTTTCCCCATTTGTCACCTGATATAAAAAATACTACAGCCACCCCCACTCCCAGCTGGTACCTCTCTGCCCTCTACACACTTCTGACCCTGATATAGAAGTACTACAGAACACCCCCACGCCCCCTGCCTGGTACCTCTTACCTACAGTATGCCCTCTAAATACCTTGAAAGACTGCAACTGTGAGGACAGGGAGCCCTGGGAGGATGCAGACCTCTGCAGTGCCATGAGATGCCGTCTCGGCCTGGTGATGTGAGCCCTGCTGTGTTGCCCTGGTCCCTGCCTCTATCTGGCCTCCTCCTCCTCATCCTGTCATGTGGGGAGGTCTCCGGCTTCCACTCCCCCTGCCTTCGCCCTTTAAAGTGATTGCCAGCTGTGTGGCTCTTGACTCTGTTATGGTTACAGCCGGAATAAAGCCCAGTGTTAAAATCATTATGGTCTCCCTGATTAAGCCTTCAATGTGACTTCCACTCCGAGGGATTCCAGGTGTTCTCGCCGGGTCTCATAAATGTTTAATTATAGACGTATTTTATTCAGTAATTTCCTCTCTTTCAAGTTGCATTTCCAATAAAGTGATTCACCCATATTGTGCCATCATTATCTGTCCTATTTGCACTGTTTGGAATATCCAGAACAAGAGAGAGCACCGCCCTGAGCTCTCTCAACATTCCATCACCCTCTCAGTGCAGACAGTAAAAGTACACAATGCAACATGTCAAAGGGGATTTTAATCTTATGTTGTCAAGGTTTTCTTATGAGCCACTTTCCCTGGCTAATGTTAAGTAGCCTACGTCAAAGTTCCTGTTGGTACTCTTTATCATAATATAAAATGCCTATAAACACAGGATAACAAGTGCATGTTGTTATCATTCCACTTTACCCAAAGATCATCTGCTGTCTTTTAGGTTTTTAAATTGACTTTGTGTCAGTGCTTTACCCTTTCATTTCTTTGGAATAGTAATGAAAGCCAATATCTTTGTGATCCAGAACTAAGTGAAATTGTTGAAACTGGACAACCAAAAACCAAACCATAAATCAAAACTGCTGCTTCAAGGTCTTAAAAGCCTCCCCAGAGACACTGCGTATCATCTCACATTTGTGGCCTCTTGGACTGATTGAGCGGGATTTGTTTTGAGGCTGCAGCGAGAGCAAGCCCGGAGCCTGGGAAGAAACAAACAATGCGTCTCTGCGACGTTAAGGCCAAACCATTTCAGCCTCGATTTGCAGCACCTGTCACCAGTTAGCTTGCTAAATACCTCTTTGTAGGCTGACCGATCAGTAGACCAGCCCCAGTGGCAGGCGCCCTTACATCAGCCTGTCTTGGGGCGGCGATTGATTCAGGCTGACATCATCTTGCCCTCGCATCCGCCAGATCGCAACCATATCACTGCCCTCCACCTGATTGCTTTCTTCTCCCGCTCAGGAGCCCATCTGTCAGCAATCATCCACCTCAGAGGCCCGGACTCGGGTCCATTGTTTGCCAATTGGGTCCACCTGCTGACAATCTTCCGATCAGCGGCGTAAGATCAGGTCAATCTCTATTTGTTTCCCCCTGATGCTAATCACCTGTTTATTGGAGGGCGCAAGTTCCTGCTACGTGACACTGTGTACTCGTGCTCGGCCCAGAATCAAAGGGCTAATGCTCTGGTTTAAGGGTTTGAGTCATTGATGGCACTTAGTGACCCACGGCTGTTCAGAACAAATTATGGCTACTACATGTTCACTGTAAGGCAATTGCTAATGAGATCATCAGTATACTGGGCGAATTTGATGACATTTTCATAAAACCTGAAAATTTCATGAGAATTGCTGGTTTAATATAGCACGTTGTCACAAATAGAGGGGGTTAAATGAACTGTGATGAGGTTCCTCGACACTGTCATTACTGATCTCTAAAAGGAGTCATTTGAACTCATTTCCACAAAAGACACTCTAATGGAATTGTTTGTTTCCTTCTTCCGTTTCCCCTTAGCTGAGACAGGTCCACCGCAGGCTGATCATACCGGTGTGTCAAATGTTTAGCTATCTACAGTCCAGAGCGGTAGAGAAAACAGAGTGGCGACACTCCTATAAGAGACCGTGGAAAAAGATGGCAGTGCTTTTCCATGCCAATTTCCGGGTTATGGAGACAGTTTTGGAACTGAAAACTGGCAATCCCGTGGTCAGTAGCCAATGAGTTGCTAGATTATGCCCTCCAGCATCAGAAATACATCCCACCCTCCTGTGATACAGCCATTCAGCACAGGCTTTTTGGAACTGTTGATCGCGTGGCGGCGACATCAAAGAGTGTTGCAAACTCTTTTTCTATGGCTCTGCTAGTCTAAATCAGTGGTTCTCAACCTTTTTTGAACAAATGCCCCCTGATCTCAACATGATGGTCTTGCTAACCCCCACCCAACAACAACAAAAACAATTGACCATGCCATCATAGCAAATATAACTCAAAGCTTATGAGCTGCATTTAACTGTATTGTTTATTAGTGATGTATTCTGGTGTAGGAAAGGCCTTTCTGTTTTCTGTTGATATTTTTAATATGATTAGGCAACATATAATTTATCTGGAGGCTACAGTATGTGGCCTAAGAGGCTATCAGAGAATGAGCAGCATCTGTACACTGAGATATAGGCATTTATTCAATCATTCGCACAAGAAATTATATTTTCTCGTCTGTTGTTCCCCATTGGTGGTACGTGCTACCAGAGCAGGGGTGTCCCTCTTTATCTTAAAAAAAAAAACTCCTGAAGACCCCCTGACTCCTGAATGATACAAATTACTGATTGTTTTCAAAGAATTAAAGCTGTCAGCATTGACCATTGCAAATTAGGGAGATTTCCTGGGTTTCTTACCCAAAATATGGGAACATTTCCACATTAGGCTAATCTTTCTGTTGATATCCCTCTGCTAAAAGCAAGAATTCAGACTACAAAACTGCTGCACTAACTAATCAAGGTGTGGAGCTAGGTGACTTTGCTTACAGATTGGCGTTAAATTGTGCTCTCACAACGACCACTACATTATCTTAAATAGGCTTATATCCCTTTAAGGTCGCCTTCTTGAATTTCCCCTGGGGATCAATAAAGTATCTATCTATCTATATATCTATCTATCTATCTATCTATCTATCTTCAAGCAAGCAAAACAGTGCTTTGAAAACATCTGTTTCACTGGAAGGGTAAGGGGGTAGCATCAGGACAACATTAGGCCTACAGAGACTGACAGGTCTGGTGGTAAGGATTATGTTATTGAGAGTATTAAAATATGAGAAATTTTATGGGAAAATATTAAACCCTGAAAGGATAATTCTGGTATTTAACACTTTGAGTTCCTTTTCTGGTTTGTTTTGGATTAACTAGAGTGGTGGACACAGAAATGTTGACGATGGGTCCTGTCTTGACTTTTTGACTACGGTTATTTAGAATTGCCTTTGGCTGCTTCAGAGTGGCTGGCATCAGGCATGTCCTTAAAAGAATCCTTAACGTTCGTTTTCAAAACTGTACAACTCACCGAGTGGTTAGTGATGTTTGTTGATGTTCCAAAACAAGTAGTGTAGCGAAATACAGTTCCTGTTTATTTGCCATTTTGTAAAATCCCATTGATTTCTGTTGGAAGACTTATTGCTCTACCGGAAACGGAAAGGGGGGCTGTTTACATTTGGTTGTAGTCTTTTCGCTCGACTGTGATTGTCCATCAAGTGGTCGGGAGTGTGCTAACGCTTCAGACTCAGATATCGAGTGGAAGTTTATACATGGTTGTGAAATCTGAAAAAATAGTTCCACAATAGAAAATAACACGCATTGAAATCATACATTGCACGATATATTTGTTTTTAATCATCAACGAACACCACTAACCACTCGATGAGTTGCACAGTTTTGAAAACAAACGTTAATGGTTGTTTTAAGGACATGTTTGTGCATGTCTGTAGCCAGCCACTCTGAAGCATTCAAAGGCGATTCTAAACAAGTCAAAAAGTCGAGACAGGACCCATCGTCAAAATTTCTTTGTCCACCACTCTAGTTCATCCAAAACAAACCAGAAAAGGTTGACGTAGGTTGCGGTTTGTAGGACCATTGTTTGGGAAAGGCATGCCATTACTGGTTACTCTCTTGCACTGTAAGTTCAGCAGCCAAACACTTTACAGCTTGACCTAACTGCATGCCCTCTATCGCATCATGTTTGTTGTTCTACGTAGCAGAACAATGCAAGCAATGGAAAGAAAATAGAAACAGGGCCTCCAACAAAAGTTCTGGTTAAAATATTGCGACACATCGCACTGCACAGCACTGCTTCGCTCACAGCCATTTGGGACATTCTAATTGAAAACAAAGTAATCAAATTTATTTTACCGGTGTCGCTCATTCGCATCACATGCAACAGGACATAGTGTTAGCACTTGATTGTGTCACCAAGTATAAGGCTAGTCTTTAAGAAACTTCATGCAATTTGTCTTTTAAAACTAGATGCGGTATGCATAGCGGTACAAAATTTGACCTCCGCTCAGTCCTGTACATCCTCTCCGTGAAAATAAATCACACTTATCAATTTGTCAATCTCCTACTCCATCCCCTTCTCTTGCAACTTTTGTGTATGCTTGTATGTGCGTACTGTACCTGTGTGTGTGTGCCTGTGTGCCTGTGTGTATGTGTGTTTGCGTGCGTGTGTGTTTGTGTGTGTCTGTGCGTGTGGATGCATATGTGTGTACTGTATGCGTGTATGTGTGTGCGCACATGTGTATTTATATGTGTGTGTGAGACAGAGGCCATTGCTCTAAGACATTGCTCATTTTGTCGTGTCGTTCCACTCTAGTCCTATGGGTGACGTCAAGCGACTTTAACGCACCCGCAAAGCATTCCGGGAAGGCAGCGCTGCATTTGAAATAATGTGGCGCGTCAAAAAGCTGGCCGATGCCCATCTTTATGCAAATGAATCCGTTGAACGCGAGGCGACTATCCAATGAAAGCACGAGGTTGTAGGTCCTTTGTTCTACCACAACAGTGCCTGTGAAACTTTGGTTCAGCTTACAAGACAAATAATGTTTTGACGATCTCTTCCACGACCACCTAGTAGTCCATAAAACAAACGAAACTAGGATGTGGATGAATATATTGACTGTTGGTGTTTCTGGTGAGGATTTGAGATTGCATTGAGTAGTTTAAATAAAACAAGATTTCGAAATGGCTTGCATAGTTTGTTTAGGCTATTACTGTGTTGTATACTGTTAAGTACATGCCTAAAATTGTGGTAAATTTGTGGAAAAACACTTGACAAGATACGTTAAAACGAACTGAATATGAGCTGCTAACTGACATTTTAAACTAAACGGCCACACACGACTGAACGAGGGGAGGCAGCGCGACCCCATGCGTATGTCGTGTCGTGCAAGTGGATCGGTACCGTAACGGTTATAACGGTAGAACAAAGGACCTACAACCTCATCCTTTCATAGGATAGTCGCCTCGCGTTCAACGGATTAATTTGCATAAAGATGGGCATCGGCCAGCTTTTTGACGCGCAACATATTTTCAAATGCAGCACTGCCTTCCCGGAATGCTTTGCGGGCGCGTTAAAGTCGCTTGACGTTATCCATAGGACTAGAGTGGAATGTGACAAGACAAAATGAAGTGAAGTGCTAGTGGATCTGTACCGTAAGAGTTTTAACTTCAGGGATGTGTTAACGTTAGTGTTGGCAGGTAAAGTCGAGCGGCAAGGCAAGTTGTGGCTCAAATTCTCATATATTTGTGAGCAATACAGTCGGTTTCTATTTGTTTTTGTACATATCCTACTGTAAATAAAACTGTAATGTGGAGTTACAGAGTTTGTGACTTGCTTTTGTTTCAGTTGTGTATTTAGGCTTAGTTGCCTAGATAGCTCGCTATATAACTGTGTAGACTGGCTACATTATGCTAATGTTTACTTGAATTTTAAAAGCCATTTGATAGTCTTTCCCACCAGGGGAGATTCAAAATAAAACAGCCAGGCAGATGAACGTACAGAATAGTCAGAGAAATAACTCCAGTAGGCCACCAAATAGCCTAGTCTATTTAAACTCCCCCCAAAGTGAACTGGTAAAATGTAGCCAAGCCAGCTGCCATGTCATTTAGAACTCTAACGTATACTGTTTGGTCTATTCTGGGTTTTGGGATCATTTTTGCCCTCAAAGAACAATATAGCACCTTAATAATATTCATTTAATAATTGACAATTTTTATCAGAGCTTCCCCTATTCCAAAGAGCAGCAACCGCTACTGGTGTGAGACAGTCCTGCCTTGTATCTCCTCTCCTCATCATCCTCTACCAATAACCCTTCGCTCAACACCACCATCTACAGCCCGATGGGTATATAGTCACTAAATGTACACATAAATTAATTTATTTTATGACCCCATGGATGGCAAATAGACTTAAAAAATTCAAATGTTGCATAGCAATATATTGTTTGCTGACTTTCACTCTCAATGAAGTTCCATTGTAAGTTAATAGACTGCATGCGGAGTGATAAGAAGATGGGAATACGAAGCACAAAATCCGTTGCCATTGACAGCATTTTTTTGCAGCATTCATTATACATAATTATCGAACCTCTAAATGTTAGGAAGGTCTGCTCATGTTAATGGACGTTTCTGCGGCATTCTGAAGAGCCTTATGCTAGTATTCTAATAGTATATGAATACTTGTCATCACATAAGGAAGTGTTCCTCTCCATCTGCTAGGTACAGTACCTTCAAAAGCCAAGAGCAAGGAACCTCACTGTGCCATTGTTAGAGAAAAGCCGTGTCCTGACTCCAGAGCTGTCTGATATGTTTTCTTGTGGCTCATCCTATCACGACACACAGAATCATCGCCTGCTGTCGGTTCTGGGCTGACTTTCCAGATTTAATTTTATTCCTTCCTCTTTGCTTTTTTCAGCCAGGATTTGGGGTGAGTTTGGAAGGGAAATCGACTCATCTCTTGCCTACCAAATGTTGGGTTGTGATATTTTTCTGCATAGCAATGGCCTCTGTGGCTTGCTTAAATCAACAACCTTTCAATTGTATCCACTCTAGTAGATTTAGCTCTATAAAAAAAACACCACAGGCCCTATAACACTAGTATTGGATTCTATGTAATTATATAATTTATTTACCTTGATACCTTTGACATTGCTTTATCCACAGATTGCTAATTCCAACTGCTAATCCTATTACCCTATCGTGTACTTAATTACTTAAATAAAGAGAGAACATCCCTCGGGTTGACTTCTCCTCACAATCCTCTAAAAGGGCATATCTAAAGTTGTTCACTTTCCCACATTTCATAATAGTAAACCATTTATTTCTGCCTTTTTTAAGAACAGTCACTTTGGTGCCAAACAAGTAAAAGTCCAAAATAATGAGGAAAGTGTATTCATAAAAGTTGCATAGCATCTGGGAGTGGTTTTGAAAGACAAGGCATCGTCAAGGTCCTTGGCAGGGCTAGGGTCAATCGCAAATGCACATTCTTTCCAGCAACTCGAACAGAAACAAAACAAACAAGTGTTTGGGCACCCGCATCACTACGGGATCGCTGGGAAACACCACCATAAACAGGCGCCTCGAGGAACTCGAACGGAAAATTACCCCGTCACTGTTGGAAACTCGCAGAGAGGACTCCCTTGTTCATCTGGATGCGGCCTGCTTGCCAAGTCATTGTTAAAACCGTGACCAGAAACGCACCGTTTTAACAGGTACAATGGTTAGGATTTGGCAAGTGCCACACATAAGGGGAAAATGGGTCTTGGGAGGAAATTGACTTTGATCAAGTTCAAATGTTGTGCTAAATTAATTTTAACAGGTTAATGCTGATATGCTTATTCCTCTGCCAGAAGCTATACGGAGGTGTTTGGCTCCCCAGACCAAAAAAAAAAAACAATGCTTCTCTGACTTTTACCATAACAGCCCTGTGTGTGAAAATTCTCAGGGAGAGACAGAAAGTCTTGTCTTGTAATACCTATGCTGAAACTTCAGTGAAGGGCTTATACACGTGGCCTTTGTCATCTTCAATAAGAAGTAATAGTTTAATTGAAGATGACTTTTTTTTGTTGTGGCATCATTTTTCAGAGGCATAAATCTATTACACCTTAAACGTAATGAGTATGAGGAGAAGAATTTCATGTTCAGTAACGGTTTAAATCAAGATTGATACACAGTGAGCACAGTTAAAGATGCAGTGACGCACTCTTTTTAGTAAACAGAGAGTTGTCTTATTACTTCTACTGATGCCATATCAACATTAATTCACAACTTACATGCATTCTTTTATTATATTTACTACCATGACCATCTACAATAGTCCTGAATTAAATGACCTGTTGGACTATGATGTAGAGGTGTCATCTTTTGTATCATGGAACAGAGGGCAGATGAAACTTGAAAATAAATTCCACTGAGAATACAAATATCACATTTTTAACCTTTTTCCATGACAATATTATAGAATAAAAGAATAACACTAATAATAATGAGATGATGTAACTAGGTTATTCATATATTAGTTATCTGTATCTGATTATTATTGCTGACCGTTTTAACATTTAAGATTACTCAAACCCACTGAACCTGCACATGCTTTTTTCTGCCTTTTGGCTGGCGCTGCATTCAAATTTCTGTGATATCTAATGTATTTGTAATATGTTGTTTAATTGTGCAGATCAGAACTTCCCCCATCTTAAATATCACTATACGGCATTCGGAAATAAGACTTTAGAGGTTTATTTGACTTCATCACATAGCTGCAAGGAGCATAAGGAGGTTTAATGGCGTACATGTGTCAGTCCAGGCGTTGCTGGTTCTGAAGATAGTGCTCAGACTATTTATAGTCGCCTGCATTGTTTTAGGCCTCATTCGTACTTTCCTCCTTTGCCTCACAACGATTCGTTTTTCCATGTAAGTTTCCGACACACTTTATAGTTACCCTTTATAAGTATTTGTCCTCCAATATTAAAAACAGATTTCAATCCGATTTCAATTGGAAGGCATTGGACAATTCCAGGGAGGCTGCATCTAATCTCTTAAAACAAAAACAACACAACAACACATGGATTAGGCTACAGGTTAAAAATAAAGAGCAATGACATCACAAAAAGTTGTTGGCCGATTACAAATCACATGCAGTATAGCTCCCTTGCGGGATGGTCATAAAAAATAACATTCAACTATAATGCTAGATGTGACTGGCAAGGTCGGTTCAGCCAGGCCTTGTTTGTGTACAGTACCTGAGCAGCAACAGGAAACATCCACAGCAAAGGATAGCGAGCCACGCGATCCAGCGCTAAATCCAGATGCTGCGACTAATTAAGAAGGTGCATTCTGAAAGCCATCCATAAAAAACATCAATTAAAACCGTGATTCATTATTTCCTCAGTGCCACTGTTGCTAATTAAAGGCAAAAAGATGAAGTGCAGCGCACACTCAGCTGGCCCTACAGCAAACAGACAAAACCAGCCACAGTTAAACCTTCCTGTTAGGATAAAGAAAGACAAAACAGTGGTACCCCCCTTGGACAAAGTGCTGCGGGACAATGGTTGTAAAAGACGTAATGAGGCTTGCTAACATGGGTAGCAATTGCATGTGTTTTTATGCTACCCTGCAAGGGGAGACACACTGTACAGACTTACTGTAAATGGAACAGTGATGGGACTGTTTTCAAACTCACACCACTGTTTTTTGTATGATGATGCATATTTGTGGGATGGGAATACATTTCTGCTGCATCATTTGTACTGGGCGGGTTAGCACTTGTCCGAATCATTACTTAAAACCTTGTGAAGGCATTTATCTCCTCAAATAATTATTGTGAACATACACCAGTGGGTTCTACCACTGAAGACTTATATGTCGACAGTATATGGCACTTCCTTTTTATGACAATGCATGACACGAGCCAAACCATATATTTCTGCTGTTTCAACACTTCAGCAAGATGTCTGGTGTCAACAGGCATAAAAGTAAGTATTCAGCTGTCACTACAAGTATGAAGAAAGAGGGGCAGAAACACTCGGGTAAGAATTCCCCAAATGTTCCGTTTTATTTTGATGCAATATTCAGTTCCTTGAAAATAAACCATGGACAACTCTCCCCTGGCTTGAAATAAGACAATTGTGCAAACTGTAAACACATTTCAACCAGAAAACTGTTTGCAGAGGGGAAAAGTGGATTCCCCAGGCAAGTGAGGCTGGTAACAAATGCGACACTCACAAAAAAAGAGCAAGCAACATAAGGTTGACTGGACAGGGAAAGAATTCTAGCATTTAAGTCCACGTGTGGTAGTCCCACGGCTTTAGGACATGCCACCAGAACAAGTTCAGGCGCATGGGGGAAACAAACACAGGGAAATCGGGTTTCTGCGACCCCTTTCCACAACATTTGTTGGACGAGGGGTAGAGGGGGGTTGTTTTTTGGCACCTGAAATGGAAACCCCCATGTGAGGCCACCCCTCATGAAGCCAAAAAGTTAATTTCAAGCCTCAACAAGGGGGGAGTGGGCGTTGCACAGAGAAAAATAATGAATGGGGGTTGATGTATTCAGGGTGGTAATGTGTAGCATAACTTAAGATTTGCCGCCACAAAGAAAATGAAGACAAATATCTTCAGAGCAAGGCCACAACAACAACAGCTGCTTTAAGGAGTCAAAGCAAACAGGGGGAAATGTTTGAATGGCTCTGCCCACGGCCCTTTCTGATTCTCGCCATTGATCTTGACCAAATTTATGCAGCAGTTAAATTTCAAGCTCAAAGAGAATTGAGACGGATCACAGCAGATGTGAGAAAGGGAATAACAAAAGAGGAACGCATAGTCTATCCCCAACTTTGGCCCATATAACTTTGGCTGCCACTCTCTCAAACTGTTTCATAGAGCTGTTAAAGCTACTGTATGTAGTTGAGAAGAAGTGAAAGAGCACTGCAATGATGTATCCTTTATTTTGCCCAAAAGATGCCTGTTCACACTTGGCTGCATAATTGCCGTTATTGTAGGTATTGAACTATAACAATGATGTCATGTTTTTTTGAGGTGATTGTATTTTATATTCCTTTTCCAACTCAGTAGGCTACATCATGTCCAGACATAAGACATATTTTGTCAGATAACAAAATAATCAATTTTAGAAATTCCATAGCATACCCTACAAAAGGTTTTAAAAGAATCATATCAGGAATTTCATCCATTTTGTATGAAGAGCACTAGATGTACTGTGTAGTAGTGTGTAATACAGGGTTTCCACGGATCAAAGAATTTTTGGAATATCATGGAAATTTGATAGAGTCCATTCCAGACATGGAACGTCAGTGGTGTATATCTGGTAATTAGCTTTACGCTTGCTTGAGTGGTTGTGGTTAGCCCAACTTTGCTTATTCAATGCCCATTTAATCATCTCCCACTGTAAAAAAAAGTCAAAGATTCTTGAATACTACGTGGCTACTCTAAAATCTTTGGTTGATATATTGTACGTTTCATTCTATAGTGGGTCATGGAAATTCAGGTTTTAAGTCAGGGAAAAGTCATGGAATTTTACATCTGACTTAGAGTGAGAACCCTGGTAATATGACCACCGGATAAAGTAAGAAAATGAATTAGAGAAAGAAAGTCAAATAAGATATTTTCTACTCCAAGCCAACTCTGTTATCTTTGATAGCTAATGATTATGTTTCTGGCAACAATAGGCTAAAACGTTTATTGTTTGTCTTAGTCTGAGTGAAAATAAGGAACTATAGTTTGTGGATGTGGTAGTAAGATTGGGAGGCTAAAATTAAAAGACCAGGCAATCTGACACGGTTTAAGAACCGCCACCACAGATTCTGCCATTCTGGTCGTCTTTGAGAGGAGACCATGGACAAACAATGAGTTCACTTCCAGTAGGATAGCCACCACAGGGGAGCCTACCTGGGAATTAAGTGCAGTCAGATTGAAGACGGCGCAGAGATTTCCTTGTTTGTAGGGTGGCATGGAACAAATTACAGGGCCTTGTAATGGTTGCAGATCCAGAAGATATTCTAAGACTCTTTAGCCTGATGAGGCTCTTGGATCAAACAGACCCCCTTCCCAGACAAGCATGACGAGCTGACCGGCCTGTTGTCGTTGCCATGGATTCTCGTGCTTGCTTAGAAACCCTTCCCCTTCCCCGCTCATCCACCCAATATTGGGAGTGACTGATTTACCTTTCACGCTTGGTACGCATGGGGAAATCTTTGTGAATCAGCACTAATTTTCCTTTCAGCACTAATTCCAGGTGCCCCACCAACAGTATGTTGTCACTGATGGGTTCGGGGGTAAGTGGCTCAACATGCACTCTCAAAGGGTCTGTCTCTTAGGTCACATCCTTACAGAAATTAAATGCAGGCTTATATCTCCACACGTAGACACATTGATCTACTTAGCTTGCAGCTACCGGGTTCTTTCATGTCTGTGTGGTTGAAGTAACTTGGACAAATAAGTATTAACAGGAATGTTTTTCAGTTCAGTTTAATATTTAATGGAATAATTCAACACTTGTGACAATAAAATTGTATAGATATATTTGGAAGCTCCAGCATTTTAAAGTCTTTTGTTACAAATTGCCTAAGCCTTTTCTCGTTTCAAGATTGCATCACAGAGACAGTAATTTGCTTGAATTGCTAGGCTATTATCTATTTTCGTACAGTTTCCAACATCTGCATCTAATTCCATTTCAAAAGATTGACAAGAGCTTTTGAGATGGCCTCTTTTAAAGGCACTTAATTTCAGCCATTAGAAGCACTACACCTACCACTCACTGTCATTTAAGCTAATGATATTACCCATAAACACCTTTTTAGAGTAAAAGGTTACCAATAGGAATAGTTCAGCTAGCGCAATGATGAAACCAGTGACTGTGTGAGAATCTTCCACCATTGATGAGGTGCAATCAGGGTGATCATGAGCAGATATGCATCTCTCAGAGTCAGGGACATCATAGTGGGGGGTCTCAATGACGGGAGGGCCCTTGAAAAAGCCTCACTAAATATGAACACCTGGGTGTTTAGGGGTGTGGGGTGCAAAACGATATTCTGTCATCAGGCCCAACATTTGTCGCAGTGCCTCTAAACAGAGAAGTGTCTGCAGAAGCGTAAAGCTCATATGGAATTCCTTCATCATCAGATGCGATGTAAAGATGGAACATATTAGGTATTTTATTCAGTCTCAAGAGTATTATGATGGGCTTATGTAAACACACATACACAAAATGGTCAAAATTGAAGCACAAGAGCCATGACCACTATATACAATCTGTAGTGTTACTCCTGAAATGTCCTGTCTGGGACATTTAACACTGTCTGAATAAACACAAAGAAAAGAGTGGGGAAAACTCCCTTGAGATGTTACTCTGAACTGCGGGTGACAACTCACTGGGGCTCTGAGACAACTGCAGATAGGGTGAGTGGGTATGTAAGTAATTATCTGTGTGTTCAGAAGTGCTCAGCTTTGCTCCAAAGCCCTTTGAAGGACTTTATCAGCTAAAAAGCAGAGTTGGCCTGCATCTAATCTTTTTACGAGAAAATGGGTTGTACTGTCATGACATGCAATGATGGATGCATGCATCTACTGTACATTCGAGTGTGTCCTCAATCAGAGTTTACGGCATGAATGAATCAGTAGTTCAGATATAAGTTCAAATCTGAAGTTCAGATATAACACAGACAGTTAAGCCCATAGTTATTCATACCCTTGCCCAATTTTGATTTCTGATTTGACCAAGAAAACAAAAACAGCACAGTATATTGTTTTTTGTCATTTCAATGCAGACAAAACCTGTTGGGCAAATAAAAATGCACTAGGAATTTAAATTTTGAACAGTATGGTATGTATGGTACGGTACAGTATCAACAATTTTGTGCTGTAACTGTAACATGTATACTGTGTTGAAATTAAGAGACATGTCTATGTTATGATACGACTCAAATTTATGTTGGGCCTTTACTGGATGGCTAAATATCAGGTACCTGATCATGCAGGAGTTGTGAGGCCACATGCAAAGGGCTGTAATCTCTGAAACCTCAGAAAAACAGACAACTTAAGAAGGCTGCTTGAAGTGTGCAAACAGCAGCAGAGACACGGTAAACAATGATAGTATCAAAGCTCAGCTGATCAACGTAAATTGCCCGTGTCTCAGAAATGACGAGGTGATGGGCTTAGAGAAACTCCCACCATCTTCAGGCTTGGTAGCCCACATGTTAACAATTTTTCTAGCTGTTTCTAAAAAACAAGCCCATTAAACCTCCATATCTGACCCAAAAACAGCTTCAATGAGAAGAAGTCTTCTTGCCCCACTGGACATGCACGTTCATTTTATTTGTCAAGCATATACAGTATATATATATATCCAAGCCCACCTGATATCCTCCAACGCTCCAAAGAGCACAAAATTATGTTTGCCTTGTTGCAGAAATATTTGATTACTTCCAGACGAAAGTTCTTTTTCTGTCTTGTTTAAGTAAAAAAAGAGGCAAAATGTCAGGTTAACTGATGTGAACCAATTCTTTTTGGAATGATGCTAAATATTACTCTGTGAATGCCTTGAGTCAGACTTGGCACAGTACACAATATGAACTGGTCATTTGGCACTTGCAGCAACAATCACTTATTTCACCTACTGTGGTCTCTCAGTTGTTGCATGTATTTCAATAATATGCTCTGTCTGTCACTTCCAATGAATTCATTGAATGCTGAAAAGATGTGCACATGTTTTAGTCTGCATGTTCTAACTTCTCTAGCCTCATTCCTACTTTGGGAAAGGTAGCATATGCTGTAGACATTATGCATCACTGATCAAATTTTTAAAAATAGATTGTAACGTCATTAGACGAAATTCAAATAAGTTATTTTTTAACATTCATATTATTATTATTATTGTAGATTTGATATATAGATGTGTTAATGTTGTTGGAGATCCAACAGTAGTCCCATCCACTACTAAGCCAGTTAAAATATAGTCATAAAAATAAGGACTTATAAAGACAATTATAGAATCATTGTTGGTTAATGTCAATGGAAATAGACGAGGTGTGTCCTGAGGACTGCCCTGTGGTCCGTCTGAGGCAGTCGTCATGGGAATTTAGGAAGGGAATTGGATTAGCACTAGTCTTCCTGTTCACATAGCCAGCAGCAGGCCTTACGCTGCCGATAAGAGCAGGCCAGAAGAAACGGTCTGTTGACATTAGAGGCCACCCCTAAATCATAAAAGGGACTCAGTACCGTTGGAGAATGAAGTGGCTGTACTTTATGTGCTGCACCCACACTAATGAGGAAAAGAAATCACCATTACATAATGAAAAAATATTAGACATGTGTGACACTTGGTCTTATTAATTCTTTTCAACTGACATGATACAAGGAACTTCACATTTTGTAAATGGAATTAAGATATACCAGAATATATGGAGAATTTAAGGGGGGTATCTAAATATAAATGCTTCTAATATAAACTTGATACATGGTATTTTATTAGTGATTATAGCTGAAGCACTCTGCTTGCAAAACTGAGGAAGGATACTCATCAAAAACGCACTTATTTTCAAGGTAGCCTGTAGGCGGCTCTGCTCTGGAATTGCTCAACTTTAAAATTATTTCCTAAATACATGGCAGTTACTGCTATAATATATCTATAACTGACTATAGTCATATACTTCCATAGACATCACAGCAGCAGACTTTCCATTACCAAATCTTCAGAGCTGATAATAACAGTGATGTAACAGCAGCTTCTCTAACATCAACACTAAAACTCACCCAACATATTAAGTACTCATTAGGTATTCTCATTCTGTCATGTTCTCAGCAGCTTGATGAGAATTTTCCAAGTCTGAGCGACACAGCCCATTTTCACACGTTTTTAATTGGTTAAGAGTTTAGGCCAGGTAGTGTGAATACGCATGTTACTAACATTCTAATCACACTGAATCCATTCTGCCCAGCGATGAGAATTAGTCTTGCTTTGGGAATGAGAATGGTTGCCGCCCGCGCAATGCCAGGAAAATGTGCCCCTCAATATTACAGGACCACCAGGGTCCTCATCTACCCTGGTGTTTCCACTTGTTTCCATTTTCCATTTGTTTCCAACATGTTTCCATTTTGTTATTTAATTTTGCTGTTCTTTTTTCTCTACAAAACCTGTAAATATTCTTGCACAAGAGAAACTGGATAAATATTTACATGGCAGTTAAGTATTGCTAACCAGTGTATGATATGCATTATTATGCTGTAGGTAATTATGTCATTACTGTACCCTACTCCACCCTTGATGAGGTAACATCAACATGTAAGAAAATGGTTCCTGTACATATATAATCCATAATCAATGAAGACAGGACATCATGTTCCATGAATAGCCATGTACTTCCAATCTCAAAAATCTCCTCCTCAACATTTCCATATTTTAACAGGTGGCTGGTGAGTGATTTGTAAATAATTTCAAAAGTCCTGAAAAACAAGTTATTATTAACCATGTCACTCTAACAGTCGAGTATAGCACTGTACACATTACAGTTCCACTGGATTGATTCATAATACTCCAGAACAGTTGTTTTTGAAAATAATAAATATTACATGCATTGTGCTCTAACTGTGTGTACACACCAGGAACGGTGGGGGCATCTAAATTCTCGGCGGTTGCCCTGTTGCTGACACTTTGACCCCGAGGACACCCACTGGTATGTTCAGCCATAATGTTATGATCACACATCCCTACATTAATTAACTTCTTTTGATATTGTTAATTGCTTTGTCAAAAAGTGTTAAAATGTGAAATTGGGTTTGCCTTCATTTTGATCATTGACAGCGTTTGGCAATAATTTTGGAGAGTATAGCCTGCATATTGCTACTATCATTAACTTTGTTCTATGTCACTCCTACAGATCAAGAACAAGTATTACATCACTGCAAACACTTACTAGACATCTCATCCTCATTATTGTAAACACTGAGGGAAACAAATGTTTCATGGGAACTGAAGTTGATACAGTTTTGTTCTCTCAACTGCACGCATCTAATTTCAAATTGGTTTGGCACTGGTTGGCACATAACTGTCTTATAGCTCATTACCATAAAGTTTACCAGACCTCAGCTTCCTTTTGACGCTCATGCCACCCGAAATGCAATGCTGATGACCCCTGAGATGCTGGCTCCTCATAGAAAATGAATGACGTCCGTTCGTTTGTCAGGGCGAATTTAGATGCCCCGGTCCTGGTGTGTACGCACACAGTAACAAATGAAAATGTGATTATTGAATTATAGCTGATAGATTAAGTCACAAATACATCATACGTGATTCATTTATAAATAGGGAACATCAGTAAAGGAGCTCTGGGGTTCCTAGACACTGATTACTCTTAAACGCTCTGACTTTTGATGCTCTGTTTTGGTAAAGCACACACACTCCCTTCCTCACGAATACCCCGACGTGTCCTTCATGAGTCATCTGACTTCTCAAAGCACTGGATTAGGCATCAACAATATTACAATAGCTTCCAATGAGGAAACACGGGGCAGTCCAGGAATGGAAGGGTTGCTGTAATGACTGCATCACTTTACTATCATCTGTGGCAAACTCACTTAATCAGCACAGCAGTGAGAAAGAGCAGAACAATACCCAAGACATCTACCAATGGTGATTGGCACACAGAGTTAGCATTACTGCAGACGCAACAGTGAGGAAATGGGGCAGCGAGGTGACTCAGAGTTAGTCAGGTCCGTGGTGGAGTGCCAGAGTGTAAACTACTCCTTTGTTTGGGTAGAGAGGTGTAGTGTGAACATAATACCCCCCCCTCCCAGACAAAACACCAGTGAGGATTGAGGAAGTGTAACTTCCGGCTCATTTTTGAATACACGTGGGTTTATGGGCGTGTGTGTCTGTGTGCGTGTGTGCTTGTGATCATGTAGGTGAGTGCCTTTTATACAGGAGTGACACATTAATTAGACAGCTCTGGTTCCGACTGGGAATTTCACTTGTTTCTGTTTTGCGGATTCTACTGTGACATCAAGACATGTCCCCATGACAACGTAGGTCTCTGTCCTTGGCAGTTCTGCCCATGTAAAATCATTAGATTTGTTACTGACTGCTCTCTTGGTGACTCCCCAGGCTTGGCTGCTCAACTGGAGCACATTACAGAGACAGGACAAAGGCAGCCTCCAAGTGGTCTAAGTAAACGCAATTAACTGTCTCTTGCGCATTGTGGAAATCGTGATATCATATTGTAGCGGGAGTGTCTGTTAGCGTTGCAAGCTCCTAGAATTTCCAGATCTTCTGAATATGTGATCTTAGAGGAAATGTTTGGTCAGCCACCGGCAGTGCGTGATAATCAGCTTTATGTAAGGCACATGTAATGTAATGCCTCTCATAATCACTCGGGTAAACAGTTTTTGTTCTTTCTGTAAACAAACCTACTTTACATCAGTGCTAAGAAAAGTGTATTGGGTCATCATTTACTCCATCTTTCCATAGTAATACACCTCCGTTTGAGATCCCGACCAAAACAACATTTGCGCATGTTTCCGAGCATTCCGGCCCTGCCATGAAATGTTTGGACTTCTTGATTCTGCACTATTCAGACACAATGTGAACTCAGCCAAAGCTATTATAAATATATTACATTAGTCGTTATATATACTTACAGAAATGCAAGAAAAAGAAGCCTCAGTGGCTTTGGCACGGTGGAACATTAAGTGGCAATTCCCAGATGCGGTAAGCCACATATGTTTTAGTAAACACTTGAAAGGTCAGAAAGAGTACACCTGGGACAGACCACTGCTGAAGGAAGCAGACCACTGCCAAAGGAAGCAATAGAACTTTCCAGTTAATTCACCCGTCTGAAAAGATTCCCGTGCTCGTTCACCTCTTCTTTCCTAGAGAGCTCCGATTCACACTTGTCATGCAGTGTGTTCAGCTGCTCAGGGTTTTTTCTGACACCATAGCCAGTTCTTCATAGTTCTTCCCGAGAACAAAAAATGTGTAATATCTCTGTTTTTTTTCCCTCCATACTGTGTTTATACTTTACTAGAAATGTTTCAAGTTATTGCAAAAATGGCCACTCTCCTCATATATTGCTTTTATGCAACCCTGAGAGTATCTTTAACTTCAACTCACTAAACACCTCTGGAACCCCACACTTTTTCCGTTTGGTAAGCCGCTCTTGGGTTCCTGTTAATTTGGTAAAAAGACATAATATCAGAATTCAAACATACTCAATTAGTATAGCCTCCTGCTGCTATCGTATGGTAAACTGAAAGATCCCAGTGAGGCTCTTTCTCTGATCCCATGTATATAATAAGTCACATATAAATGCATATAATAAGTTTCCACTAGTTATGACATTCATAAAACATTCACTCAGAACATCTAACAATTGGACGTCCTCCATGGAGTATTAAAATGGTCCATAATACAATGTTTGAACCCATCAAAGCTGATACACAATGTAGTAGAGTGGGGCCAACTGTTACATGACAGTGGGTATACTAATACAATGGAATGCAATTTACAGCAGTTTTGAAATAACTGTAAAATATAATAATGGGCTTCTATTATGCACTCATTTATTGTTGAGTGTATCTGTATTTGAGTGTGCTTATGTGCTTGTATATATACATGTCATTTGTTGTGGCACATTCAGTACTAGCCTCGTCATCATCTTCTGATAAGAGGTATTTGTGTTTGGTTGTGAGTCATGTATAAGGGGGATGAACGTTCTAGAAGGGAATAATTGACCAATTCTTTAGTTTCCCATGAGACCTGTTAAATGTCCTGGTGGAATTATCTGATGATGTCCTACCACGCTGATATATAGAGATAAGCATATAAGGTGGAGTTAGAAGAAAAATTGACATCTTTTGTCTGAAATCACTGTTGTAGGATCAGAGTGGAGAGAAAGGGAGGTGTCCAAGTGCAACCAGAATGTGAATACGAAAAGTCTGATCACTTCTGATCTATGATGCTTACCTTATGAATACATAAGTTCATATTTGATTTTAAACTCATCACAAAACATGTATTTTAAACCTCGAAAAGGTGTAGGCATAGGCATCAAAGGCCTAACTAATCTAAATTGTAGAAATTTCAAACCTTCCCGCATCACATTTTTATTCAGTTGACAGTGTTTTTGACTGAGACAATCTAAAGGCAAGTGGGAGATAAGGCTATGGTATTTTTGAGCATCTAAACTGATGCTTTTGAGTTTATAGTGTCAGGATCCTACCGGGATGATTAACTACCTACTGATTAACTTTGTGCCACCCTGGTGGTCATTTTGTACATCGCCCTGTGTTTTTTTGCTTTTGCTGTTTCCCATGTGCTTTGTGTTTACCTGTCTGTCTTGTGTCTTTGTCTCTGCCCCCGTTTCTGCTCTCACCGGTTTCCCGTTATTGTCTTGTTGGTCTCGTCCAGTCCTCTGTCTTTCTGTTAATTAGTCTGTGTATTTCTACCCCCCTGTTTTCTCTGTCTTTTGTCAGTTTGTCGCTCTGTTTGTCCTGTTGGAGTCCTATATGTTTGGAAGTTTGTAAATTTATAGTTTAACAATAAAGTGTGTTTGTCTGTAATACTGCCTGGAGGAGTCTTGCGCTTGGGTCCTATCCTGCTTAACCTGGTAATTAGTGTAGTACCAGCAGTGAAAGTTACTGAAATATCTGAGTCCTTTCATGTACTAAACAATTTATTAGTCTCAGAAAGGAACACACTAGTTATCTAATTTTTTATCGCCACATTTAGGATGCACATGGATGATTACCTGAATTCTGTATATATTATTTCAGGCCTTCTGTCACTTCAGTATAAGACATGCTTGTCTCCTAAATTCAATTTACATACTTCAGTGACAAGTACGTTTTGGAAAAGGTGAAAGCCAAAAGATAGATTTAGTAGATGGAGTTAGTATCATTTTAGCATAACCTTCTTTGTAAAGTTAGAGGTTTTTGTCAAGTTAGAGGCTCTTTGAATTGTTCCACCCCAGACCTATAAACTGCACTTGTCACCAGTGAGGTAGAACGCAGTGTTGTTGTTCCTCATGAATCACTAGTTCACCAGTTTATCAGCCACAGTGACATCAGTGGATTCACATCAAACCGCATTGTGATTATGACCACTGTATGCGTTATCTGACACAACCATGACAACCAGATAAATATTTTCTCTTTTTGGGAGAACCCTTACAGAATGGCAGCAGCGCCGTTGGGAATTGTGGTCAAATAGTTCAATCGTTCAATCAGGTGCTTTTTGGCAAATTCCCGGCAAAAAATGGCTTCCGTCTGGCCACTCTACCATAAAGGCCTGATTGGTGGAATGCTACACTGATGGTTGTCCTTCTGTAAGCTTCTCTCATCTTCACAAAGGAACTCTGGATCTCACTCATAATGACCATTGGGTCCTTGATTATCTGTCTGACCAAGGCCCTTTTGAGAATGATGGAGGTTACCGTGCTCTTGGGCACTTCCAATGCTGCAGAAATGTTCTTCAGTTCTCAGGTCTCTCAGGACAATTATTTCGACCTCGTGGCTTGGTTTTCACTCTGACATACAGTACACCATCAACTGTGAGACCTTATAAAGACAGTGTGCCTCTCCTAATAATGTCCAATGAATTCAATTAGGCATAGGTGGACTCAAATCAAGTTGTAGGTGCATCTCAAGGACCACTGATAGAAGTAAGATCACCAGAGCTCAATATGTATAATAATACATATAATAATACTTATGTAAAAGGGATATTTTTAATCTTTTTTGTAAATTTACAAAACACTCCAAACACTTGTTCTTTTGTGGAGTATATGAGCATTGTGAATAGATTGATGAGAACAAAAAATAATTGTATTCATTTTAAGATGAGTCTGAAACGTAAAATGTGGAAAACTTGAAAGGGTCTGAAAACTGTCCGGTTGCAGTGTACATGAGTCATATAATTCGGGGTACATTTTTCAAGTGTAGAGAGAAACATAAAAAATGTAATATATTTGTTATCATTAAACTTTTTTTATAGTCATAGAACACATTTCAAAGTTAACATAACAAGTATTTGCTGAGCTTAAACCAAGTATTTATTTGAAAAAATAATGTAATAACAGAAAAATCTGTCAACTCTGTTAGAGACAAATTTCAAAGTTAGAACTCTGTTAGAACACACTTCAAAGTTAACATAACAAGTATTTGCTGAGCTTAAACCAAGTATTTATTTGAAAAAATAATGTAATAACAGAAAAATCTGTCAACTTTGTTAGAGACAAACTCGGTAAATTATATATATTTTGCAAATGTGACATTTTTAAATTATGCCTTCCCTAAGAGAATTTTGTCTCTACAGTCACTGTAGCTACTAAGGTAGCTTTTACATATATAATTTTGTGGTAAACCATGTGGTAAAAATATTAGTTATAACACAGCTTCTGATATATACGGAGCCCCTAAGGGGACATGAGCAAAAAAAAAAATCTAAAGTTTAGTTTCATGTGCTCACGTGAAACTTTCAGGTGTGCACGTGAAACTTTCATGTGCGCACATGAAACTTTCAAGTGAGCACATGAAAGTTTTGTGTGCGCACGCAAAACCTTTTCACATGAAACTTTCATGTGCGCACATGAAAGTTTCACATGAGCACATGAAACTAAACTTTAGATTTTTTTGCTCATGTCCCCTTAGGGGCTCCGTAGGTATACATTTGAAACATAAAACACATATTTAGTCATCATTTTAAGAGCAAAATCTTAAATTAACAGAATTGACACTCTCATTAAATGTTATTGAAAACAGAGTTGACAGCACATCACTGTCAACTCTGTTATCATTAATCTATGCAGAATTAACACAGAATTAACAGAGTTGACGATAACAGAGTTGACATTTCCCATCATTTTATGGCTTAACTCCACATCCTAACCTCAAACTAGTTACTTCATGATATGTATAAAACCAGAATTTGGCTTTTAATCATATTATTGTTTTTTAAAAATTCAAAAAAGTCCTATATGTGCTATTGGAGTTTCACTCCAATAAAGCAATAACATAGTTGGCGAATAATTAATCTACTGTTGGTGTATCCTCAACATTTTGTTCATATTAATGAGAGAAGAAGACATATCACACTGCCTTTCCAAAGTTTCCTGTCAGAGGAATTGACATCTCTCTGTGTAGTCATGCTTCATATTCAAAGTCTGTGTGGATTGGATTTTTTGCTCATGTCCCCTTAGGGGCTCCGTATATATCAGAAGCTGTGTTACAACTAAAATTTTTACCACATGGTTTACCACAAAATTATATATGTAAAAGCTACTTTTTTTCCTTTTTTTTTAGAAAATATGATAATTTAGATGTACTCTAAAAATACTACTGCAGAACTACTGGACAAGATTGTCTCTGTGAAACCATTATGTGCCATGGATTCATGCAAGTCAGTGACTTCAGTGAAACCTGCATCAACTTGAGCTTTACTTCAATCGTGACCTTTTGATGTTATGTTCCTTCGCATTTAAATTGCAATCATTTGCAGTGGAACCATGGGCCACAATTTCCATTGAAGCCAGCTTTGTGGTACTGTTCTTTGAGGGGAAAAATCCTGAAATGCATTGTACAGTGATGAAGGAAGAAGTGAGGCTCCAGGAAACCCAACATGCATTACTGGGCGAGGGGTTTAAATGAAAAACATGGAGGAAAACATGTACTGATTAACAACATTTGGGGTTTGAGCTTGAAACGGCCATGGGTCATGAGTCACAGAATGAAAATATCTTACATGCAGATCGCACATCACGAGTCTCGTGCGTATCCTGGTCAGGGTTTGCTGCAAGATACAAAGCGTTCTCCACTGATGTTCATATGTTTCGGTTATATTATAATATACTCCAGTGCTTTATTAACTACAAGCCGACATCTTAGTCTGCTTCATCGAGAAGACCCAAAAGTATTGTTTTAAGGAGAGTGTGCCCAGTTTATCAGAAAGGTTCAAAGGCTAATAAGTATCTCTGTGGGTGGCAGTGTATTTCCTTGATGAAGAGGCAGAAGTGTCAAAAACGCCATTAATCATACCTGCTGACAAACACTATAGTTATCAATTAGGAAAGTGCAGTATAAAATGATGAGTCACCTGAGAGAAAGGAAGCCGATGAACCAGAAAGGATGAGGATGTTATGAATGAGTAGGGGAAGAGAGGGGAGGGGAGGGGGCAGCAGGATTTGGGTTGGGTATCTCCTTGATTCTTCCTGTATTGTAATAAATTGGCAACTGTTCAAATTAGTCTGTTATCTTTTCTACAGGCAAACAGTGTCTTGAATAGGGCAGCTGGAGTTACGCAGACAGCTGCATTGGTGAGATTAGAGGAAAGCCTGGGCAAAACGTCATCCTTTTGAGAGGGAGGCACATAGAGAGTGCCCAGGACCCCCGCCTCCAGCCAGTGACACAGAACTAAATGTGACTACGGCAGTACACAGTTTGATATGACATACTTACGGCTTTGATTGGATTGTTCACACTTGTTGGGATTCCCCTATTTTAGGTAACCATTAGGTAATATTTTTGGGGAAGAAATTGAGGAAATAACTGCTATTTTTCCTGTTGAACATTGTCACTGCATGTGTACAAATGTTCTTGATTTCACAGCATTGTTACTCCAAATTTGGTATAAATTGCCTGCTGAATTTAAACAATGATCCATTCACGCTAAGTGACAATAATCCATTGAATAATCCATTGAGCTGAGAGTGAGCTCATAGGGAGGTGAAAAATTAACTTAGCTATTAGCTAACAAGGACAGGTCACACATGTACAAATCTACAAGCAGTCAGATGTTCTAAGAACTATCTATAACCTGCATGGCCATTTTGTGACTATGTGATGTGAACTAAAGAAATGTTTTGTCATGTCTGCTTCAGAGGTTGTTTTTTCACTTTATCTTTAACCCTTGTTGGAAATTGAATGTTCTAAAGAATATCTGGGTTCATTGAATTCAACATGGAATTTTAAAACATTGTTGTGGAACAGAATCTTCTGTTAGAATGTTCAAACTCCCCTGCTGAAGGGGTAAACTAGTTAACAGCAACTAGTGACAACACTAAAGCTGCTAGGAGCATAAACTAGATGTACCGCAGAGCGGTACAAAATATGACCGCCGCCCAGTCCAGCACATTTTTTCCACAAAAAGAAATCACGCTGAAAGGCCTATATGATTCTAACTGTCTCACTAAATTGCATTATCCACACTCAATTCTCACTGGTGTCTGCTAGACAACAAGTACCAAAACATGATTAGTTCATAGATTTCACATGTAAAATTAATTTTATACAACCCCACCTCCATCTTGCCTGTTTATAATTCTGAGAAATTCTTGATTGTTTGTGTTATGTTTATGTTATGTGTGTGTGTGTGTGTGTGTGTGAGTGTGTGTGTGTGTGTGTGTGTGTGTGTGTGTGTGTGTGTGCGTGTGCGTGCGTGCTTGTGTTTGTGCCTGTGACATTACTGTGAATGTATGTGTGTGTGTGTGTGTGTATCTGTTTGTGCACATGTGTGCACATGAAATGGGTTAACATGACCCCTGGAGGCAAACATACGTAAAAAAATGGTCATCCTAGGCCCTACAGTTCTCAAGATATTCACAGAGAACTGTGTCTGCCCTACCCTCCTTTTGGGGGGTCCAGTCCAGCGGGGGGGCTACAGATCAAAACGAAAAATGACGGTTCCATGCTATCCATGTGGGAGTACATGCCCACCAAGTTTCGTGTACCCCGGTCTTTCAGTGTCCCGGGAATCCTTGTTGGTGTGCGTCACTAAATGTACACATACATTATTTTATTGTAAGGCCCCCCATGAACGAAAGTACACAAAACTTGGCATGCATTCGGAGGGTGTCATAATGATCCTACACTTTTAATTTCGTGCAGTTTTGACCTTGTCAGCCAGAGATATTGTGATGAAAACACCACATTTTTTGCTTTTAATTTTTTTAACTAGGTGGCGCTATACATGAAATAAGTGGTAATGGGATGGGTTGACATGCCCCATAAGACCAACATACATAAAAAAAGATGGACCTCCTAGGCCCTACGGTTCTCGAGATATTCACAGAAAACTGTCTCCGGCCACCTACAGGCCAGTTGGTGTATAGTAACATAAATTAATTTATTGTGTGGCCCCCATGAACGGAATTCCACAAAACTTGGCGTGCATACAGAGGGGTGTCATAATGATCATACACTTCCAATTTCGTGCAGTTTTGACTATGTTAGGTCACAGATACCTTCAATTACAACACCTCATTTTACTTTTTGTGTTTAACTAGGTGGCGCTATACATGAAATGAGTGGTTATGGAATGGGTTGACATGGCCCCTTGAGATCAACATACAAAAAAAATGGTCCTCCTAAACCCCACGGTTTTCGAGATATTCACAGAAAACTGTGTCTGCCCTACCCTCCTTTCGGGGTCCAGTCAAGCGGGGTTACAGATCAAAACGAAAAACGATGGTTCCATGCTATCCATGTGGGGTTACATGCCCACCAAGTTTCGTGTACCCGGTCTTTCAGTGTCCTGGGACTCATTGGCGGAAATTTGGGAATCACGAAAAAGAAAAAAAAGAAAAAAAAAAAAAATCTGACTAAACCTATATGACCGCCGCTTCACTGCGCGGCGGTCATAACCACTTGCTGTTCTCTGTGTTGGCATTGTTTTTTCCATTCAAAACAAACACATTGTTTCGTGACATTTTTGTGAATATACAGTTGGTGGTGCAGTGAGACTGGTACCCTGCATCAGCTGGCACGAAATACATATCTCCAAACTAGAGCTCAGTGCTGTTCACTGTTTTATCCAACTTTTGTTAGTCAGACATCCCAACCTGCAAAAAGCCATTACAGGGAGGTACCCCCAAAAAAAAAAAAAAAATACAATAAAAAATAAATAAATATAAAACATTACTTTAGCCTTCTTAGATACGGAAATAGTGATGAATAGTTTGTTAATTAATCATCTCTACTTAGCACACCAAATATGGAAGGCCTATAGTTAGAAATTGTGATAATAAAATATGTAGATTTTGGTAGTTTGGTCTTTATGTAGCCTTGGGAAATAGCCATCTAGTAGGCCAGTCCTGAATTATGCACATGAAATGACACTTGTTAAACTCACCTCAACATGTCTTTTGCAATCATTTAACCCGCCATGGGCAATGCTAAAGTCGCTGTTACAAACAGTGCAGAATGCAAGACTATCGTTATTATGACCGCCGTGCAGCGAAGCGGCGGTCATATAGGTTTAGTCAGATTTTTATTTATTTATTTATTTATGTCCAAATTTCCGTCAAGGATTCCCGGGACACTGTAAGACCGGGGTACACGAAACTTGGTGGGCATGTAACCCCACATGGATAGCATGGAACCATCGTTTTTCGTTTTGATCTGTAGCCCCCCAGCTGGACTGGACCCCCGAAAGGAGGGTAGGGCAGACACAGTTTTCTGTGAATATCTCGAGAACCGTAGGGCCTAGGAGGTCCACCTTTTTTTTTGTATGTTGGTCTTAAGGGGCATGTCAACCCATCCCATTACCACTTATTTCATGTATAAGCCACCTAGTTAAAAATTAAAAAGCAAAAATTAGGTGTTTTCATCACAATATCTCTGGCTGACATGGTCAAAACTGCACGAAATTGAAAGTGTAGGATCATTATGACACCCTCCGAATGCATGCCAAGTTTTGTGAACTTTCATTCATGGGGGGCCTTACAATAAAATAATTTATGTGTACATTTAGTAACCATACACCAACAAGGATTCCCGGGACAATGAAAGGCCGTGGTACACAAAACTTGGTGGGCATGTAACCCCACATGGATAGCATGGAACCATCATTTTTCGTTTTGATCTGTAGCCCCCCCCCCGCTGGACTGGACCCCCCAAAAGGAGGGTAGGGCAGACACAGTTTTCTGTGAATATCTTGAGAACCGTAGGGCCTAGGATGACCAATTTTTTCCGTATGTTTGCCTCCAGGGGTCATCTTAACCCATTCCATGTGCACACATGTGCATAAACAGTTACACACGCACACACATTCACATTAATCATACGTATGACACATACTCACACACTAGACATACGCATGCATGCACATGCACAAACACAGGCACATACGCAGGCACACACACAAGCACACACACACACACACACACACACACACCCACACACATAAACATAGACATGTACACGCAGACATGCACACAAGAATTTCTCAGAATTATGAAACGGCAATATGGGGGTGGGGTTGTATAAAATGAATTTTACATGTGAAATCTATGAACTAATCATGTTTTGGTACTTGTTGTCTAGCAGATACCAGTGAGAATTGAGTGTGGATAATGCAATTTAGACAGTTAGAATCATATAGGCCTTTCAGTGTGATTTATTTTTGTGGAAAAAATGTGCTGGACTGGGCAGCGGTCATATTTTGTACCTTATATGACAAGGTAACACTTCCGTGTAGTCTGATGTGAAATGGGTCTTAAATGTTCCTTTTTGGGGGGCACTCTGCCTCTGCCATGACGCTCCTGTTCCTAGAACTGAAACAGGCCAATCAGGATCCTCTCTGTCTTGAACAGGCACCCACGCACTACTTCTCTCTCTCTCTCTCTCTCTCTCTCCATCCCCGTCGTGTGCGCGCTACACTCAGATGCACACACGATTTGAAGTTTCGGTCTCGTGTGCGCGCTCTTGCTCGCTCACTCCAGATTCCGGGAGATTTTGTCTAATTTGCGGGCATCAGGGAGCCAATATCAATATGCGGGAGACTCCCTGAACTTCCGGGAGACTTGGGATGTGTGCCATGCAACCTAGCCGTATCTCATATATAGCTGTGCGATTTACAATAAATACCAAGATGCCTATTTAAAGTGTGCAGGTTCTGACTACATCAAGGAATCACCCCCAAATCCATATCAACGCAACATTACTTCTAGAGCATGTCTAGCCTGACATAAAAACTCTTTTAGACATTCTTTTGAGTGAAGTGCCAACTGCGGCTTCAGCTCCTCCGTATAAGAAGATTCACTGATCTGTGTTGGCGTGCATGGAAGAACTGGCTGTAGGCCTGACTAAGATTCTAGCACTAGTCCTTTTCCTACCGCCTCCTCAGGCCACGCCTGTACTGTTGGCCGGAAGAAGTCATTTATCTGTTTCCCCTGGATGGTGACATTGTGACCTGCTACTCCCTGAGAGCTCTATGTTCAAAGGCCTGTTCACCCAAGACTTGTCACTCATGGACACTCATTCCAGCCATAACTAACGCGGGCCTATTGTGCCATACCATGTCACCACTTTACTAATCATTGACAGATGTTGATTTACCTGCTAAAAATGTATTTTAAGAAAGGGATTCACCTAAAATGTTACCTGTTTCAAAAGGTAAATTACAGGTAAATTTGAATTACACTGCCTTCTTGCTATACTGTGCTCTAGAAACTCATGTAATGAAGAACAGGTGGGTTTACATTGGGCATATTTACTGTAATTCGATTAGAATCAGATTCATGCCTCAATCGTAATAAAAATACTCTGACCCAAAAACACCTTGATCGGAACAAAACTACCCGATCAAGGGTGCGTTTCTAGAAAAGTTAGCAACGACGTTGCTGAACCGCCATGGTACGATGCAACTTGCGACTAATTCGTTACTTCCGGCGTTCGAACACCGTAGTTCTAACAACGTGGTTGATGATGCAGTGATAGATATCATTGGTGGAAATGGTGGCAACGTGTAATACCCCACCCCCTTGAAATTCTCTGCCACAGCCTGTCTGTGTTGACATTTTTCTAATTTAAACCACAAGTGATTAATGCTGGCACTGTCATTGTCATCAGCAAAAGTAAAACACAATTTACTTAAGCTGACCAATATTTGTAATTATTTGTGCCTATTAAATATCCAAGTGTCAAAAAAAACAACAGCAAAAAAAACTATCTACCCAAATTTCAAAACAGTTATCTGGTGTCTGTCTGATGGCTCAATGGTAACATGAAGAGACTCAGCTCACACGACCAGAACTCGCTTCCTACTTCTCCTTATCACTTTTGAGTAAGAGTAGGCCTATGAGACACAACAATGGGTTTGACCCTAAATATTTATGCATATAGTTACTCTTCATCGAGAGACCATTAGGAACATGACATCAGTCAAAAACAATTGTTTCAAATAAAGTTGCACTGCTTTATTTGGTATTTCCATGTGTCACACTAGTTCACCTGCACCTAGTAGCAACAGGACAATCTCTGGAATCGAACCTACAACATCCAGACAACAAGCTTTAGCCACTATACCATTGATCAATGTGCTGAACTCCAGACTCTGTGAAGATTAGCCTATAACACTAGCCTATCAAAACGCAAGTCAACACCAAAATTAACATAAATAGTAAAAATAAGCCCAGCAGGGGAGTCAGTGGCCTATTTCTCTTCGATATCTTTGAATGAACATTAAGCCAACTGCAGCAGTCATTGAGTCACAAGAAACACAACCACTTTGTGATTTTTGGTTACGCTTCTGTCCTATCTTTTGACACTGACGACATCACTAAGCAACTACCAAGGAACGACACAAGTGCGACTGCTCAGGGGCAATACATTACATTACATTACATTTACATTACATTACATTAGGCATTTTAAGCCTAAGCGACTAACAACATGGTAAACAGTTTAAGTTTTAAAGCAATTCTCAACAATTTTTGGACAATTTAAAAAAACGGTAGAGTACAGTAAGAATAGTGCTGTTTTTAACAGTTACGTGTCAGTTCAAGACGGCTGGTAAGTGCTAGGATCAGCAAGACTAGTTGTAAGTGGTGCTTATGAGAGGAGATGTTCTCTAAAGAGCTGGGTCTTCAGGAGTTTTTTTTTGAAAATGGAGAGGGATGTCCCTGCCCTTGAAGGAACTGGCAGTGTGTTCAACGAGGGACAACAGATGAGAAAAGTTTGGATTGGCCTGAGCGTACCGTTGGTAGAGCTAGACGTCGTTCGTCTGAGGATCGCAGCGGTCTAGAGGTAGCATATGTCTGTATGAGGGCATTCAAGTAGGCGGGAGCAGAACCGGAGACTACTTTGTAGGCAAGCGTTAGAGCCTTGAATTTGATGCGGGCCGCCATAGGTAGCCAGTGTAGCTGGATGAGCGCCGGGGTAACATGTGCCCTTTTGGGTTGGTTGTAGACCAGGCGCGCCGCCGCATCCTGGATCATCTGAAGGGGTTTCACTGCGCAAGATGGGAGACCTGTCAGGAGGGCGTTGCAGTAGTCGAGTCGTGAGATGACTATTACCTGAACCAGAAGTTGGGTAGCATCTTGAGTGAAGTAAGTCCTGATTTACCGTATGTTGTAGAGTGCGAAACGGCATGACCGGGCGACTGAGGCAACATGATCTGAGAAGGTTAGTTGGTTGTCGAGAACAACTCCTAGATTTCTTGCAGTCCTGGTAGGTGAAACAGACAGGGAGTCAAATTTGATGTTGATGTCGTGGTGTATGGTAGGTTTAGCTGGGAGAGCCAGCAGTTCAGTCTTTGAGAGGTTCAGCTGGAGGCAATCCGAGATCCATGCTGAAACCAAGGGGTCATCAGGTGGAAGGGACAGATAAAGCTGTGTGTCGTCTGCATAGCAGTGGTTTGAGAAGCCATGCGCACGGATAATCTGTCCCAAGGAGGCGGTGTAGATAGCAAAGAGAAGGGGGCCCAGCACTGAGCCCTGGGGGACCCCTGTGGTGAGATGGTGAGGTGCAGATAGCTGACCAAACCATGATACATTAAACGAGCATCCTGTAAGGTAGGATTCAAACCAAGAGAGATCAGAACCGGAGATTCCCATGTTAGCGAGTATAGAGAGAAGGATGCGGTGATTAACCGTGTCAAAGGCAGCCGATAAGTCAAGCAGAATGAGTACTGATGCCCGAGCGGTCGCCTTGGCTTCTTTTAAGGCTTCTGTTACAGACAGCAGAGCCGTTTTGGTAGAGTGGCCACTTTTGAACCTAGACTGATTTGGATCCAGAAGGTTGTTTTGTGAAAGAAGTCAGAGACCTGTTTTGAGAACGTTTGTTCAATGCCTTTGGATAGGAAAGGCAGGAGTGAGACAGGGCGGTAGTTCTCGACTTGAGCAGGGTTGAGAGAAGCTTTCTTAATATATAATAATAGTTAATAATAGTTCCAACCACCAAACTTTTTGCGACTGAGAATTCAAACTATCCTTTCTAGAAACACAAAATCCAAGAACCACGGTTCTAACTACAAAGGTTGGGATGGAAGTTAGCCAACTACGCTTTATAGAAACACACCCCTGATTTGAATTTCAATCGGATCGAAAAAGGGTGGTGTATTCCTGTTGGAATCCAATTGAACAGCCAACACTCAATCATCTTACCTTATGCAAGATATCTTAAAGGGGCCCCATGCAGTTTTGGCAATTTCTTTTTCATATTTTACAACACTCTTCGCTCAGTCAGTCTGCCGTTTCCTCTTTCTTTATTCCTCCGACAATGGTTTTATCGCTTTCTGCTTCTTTTGCGCCGGCTCTGCCATGATGAATGTCTGAGAAACTCCTACGCTACCTCGTTATAGCTAGCCAGTGCCTGGCTGGGGTGTGTATGTGTGTAGTGCCGTGAAGCAGTTTGTTACCTCGCGAAACCAGAGACTCCCGCAAGACTTTCTGACTCTGAGGCCGGCGGCTTGCCGGACCAAAGTTGCAAGGCTGGTTTTTCCACTCACAGACGCTAGGGGGAAGCGTTAGCCACCATTCAACCCGGAAAAAGTCATAACCATCCCAATGACTACGAAGCTGTTAAGTTAAGGTAAATTAAGCTAAAAAACTGCATAGTTCACCTAAAAAAACTGCATAGTTCACCTTTAAAGGATTGCTCATTACTCGTCTTGTAACTTATCTTGTAACAAACCTATATTCTGTGAAAACAATTGCTCTTATAACATCTCATCCACAGGCTAGCCAATTATGATACTACAATATTAAACAAAGTAGTGATCTTTTTCTGAGACAACTCTGCTCACCTCTCTTCATTAAAGTTAGTCTACTTCTAGTATGAGAAAACATGTGCTAGCTTGTATGTATATAAAAATGTGAGCATGTATCACGGCTATTACGATTAAATGGTTCCTGTTTATAACACCTGATCGGATTAGATTATCATGACATGTTAAAAGTTGATCCTACGTCGTCAATTGGAATGATTTTAATCTGACTGAGAAAAAACCCTGCATGTAAAAATGTCTACTGACATACAACTATAATGTTTTTGTACAGTATGGTGTAGCTTTATAAATATGTTATAAAGCATTACATCACATATGTACACACATTACTCAAAGAAAAATGTCTTGTCTTCAAGATGACTAGATTTACATCACATTATATTCCAATTAAGGTTTATATTCAGGTTATATCCGAATAAGGTGTTTACATTCACATCATCAGGAATTATCTACTGTATGTGGTGATGATGACTCACAGTGCCAGTGCTATCAATTGTATGCACAAGCAAATATGCTGGCACACAAACTTTATATGTTCACTTAAGAAGAACATATGTACTCCACGTTATACAGCTCACCTATGTGTAGCTGATAGTAAAGCAAAGACAAATAACATTAAAGGAGAAATCCGGCCGATTTTTACATGGATCTTGATCGCTAGACGTCGCCGAGTACTGTCGATTGTCACGTAAGGACTCATTCATTCTAGCATTGTAGCTGATTGGGAGTACTGGCCATTAGCTGCAGCTACTCCAATTCAGTAGAACTGATTTTGGTAGGTTTTTTTTTTTCCTATTGACAGTACTCGGCGATGTCTAGCGATCAAGAGCCATGTAAAAATCGGCCGGATTCCTCCTTTAAGGTGGCCTATAATGATGCACTTAGAATCTTGCTGAAGTGTCCAAGATGGTCAAGTGCTAGCTTTCTGTTTAAGTGCACTAAGTGACATAAAATATTCTTCCTTCTTTTGGAAACATTGGAACAAACATCAGTATGTGTTTTTATCACAGAGGACAGTCACTTGTATGTCTGTATGTATTTATGTGCGTATTCTTTATGTAATGTTTTGTGTGTTTTTATTTGAACTTTGAGTCCGTAAATAAAGTTATATGTAACTCCCAACACCTCTTACCCACATGCAGCCCCACCTGGCCTCACATCTTTGTGCTTCACAGTTGGGATGTGATCACTGGTGTACTTAAAATGCATATTTTGACAAATTGAAATCCTGACTACAAATGTTTGAAAATCAGCTTGGTCAATTTCCCTGATGATTATTTTCCATGTGATTCCATGATGCATACATGTAGATAAAAAGATAACCCTGTTCATGCAACTGGGCTTATTGAAAATCACTGGTGTACTTAAAATGCATATTTTGACAAATTGAAATCCTGACTACAAATGTTTGAAAATCACATAAAATATTATGCAAATAAAAATATGTGGGGTGGATTAACTTGCTATTTGGAGAAGCTATAATGTGACTATGGTTATGGAAATAAGTTATTTGCATCAATGTTATTTCTTCTAAGTGAATATTGCTGTACTGTGATGGAGCTGTTGTGTGGCGTGCACTCTTAAAAAATATGGGATGCAAGACGAGACTTGACATCCAGTAATCCAACATCCGATACAAGGATTCACTCTGTGAACCTAACATCTCATTACCAGTCCAAGGTTTGCTAAAAATGTATGGAGTACTCTTCCCACATATATAAAAAATACCCCCCACACACACAAACACACACACCAACACCCCCATTTAAACAAAAGAGACTAAAAGAGGTGTCTGTTGCTGGTAAGAAAACATGCTCCTGGAAAAAATAGATTAATGAATATAGGAACTGAGAGAGATAATGTTCGTCCTTGATTAGTTTATTCAGATAGAAATATGAGAGTTGGCTGAGCAATTTATACTTGTGGTGAGAATTGGAAACACTGTTTTTACATCCTTCACCTGAAGACATGAGGACAAAGCCCTGTGTGTTGTGCAAGTCCCATAGTTGTCTCAGTGGATGCTTTATGATGGATACTTGAGTAAACAGCAATGACAGGCTTAATTGATCCATTTCCCAATGATTTACTCACTGTGGTGGTTGCTCTGTCAGATCATTATATGTGGTTAAAATGGAGTCTAGAACATTTTTTGTGTCAAACAAAAAAACCCAGTCATTGTCACCACAAAATGTACCAAATTCAATTTCTCAAGTTATCTTGAATGATTGAAAATATATTTTATTTCAAATACTGTAAAGATATATAACATAACAGCTGTCCCACAATTAGCTATACAGCACATGACTCTTTTGATCATTCAGAAATCAGAGGAGGAAAGGATGAGTAAGAATTTCAAGTAAGATTCAAGTGAATATCATGTCCTACAACTACACTACAGTCTTTTTTCTCTTTCTGTTCAGAAGTCATTAACATTTTTGTCATTATTTTTATTTATTTATTTATTTATTTATTTATTTATTTATTTATTTTTTGCATAGTGGTCTGAGGCCGCACAGACAGTCCATGATTTGTAGACCTTAAAAAGGCAGGAAGCTAGTGAGAGTGACATTGCCCTTTTGCAGACCCTCCCAGGCCTTCCCTTCATTTGAACGTGGTGTGAACTCCCAGCTGGTCTTTTGTGTACAAATCAGAAGTGGGCAACTCCCTCTGGAAAAAAGGGGAGTCCTTATCTAATGTCAAGGCTCAACCTGTAGCCATTCTCGAGGGCTTTCCTGAGGTCAATCACTTGTCATTTCCCGTTTTAGCTTCTGAGTAGGATTCCTATAAATCGAGTATTTTGGGATTTAGGACTAGCAGTGAAAAGGAAAGTGAATGTTCAACAAATTGGCCCCGAAAGTGCTCTATTTTAAACACAGTCAAGGGGTAATTTTCAAGACTTGAAGGAAACATTTACTGTCAGTCTTAGACTTTATGCACTTTAATGTATAAACCCACTGACACTATTTTGTGACATAATCACACCCATTGACAGTAGCCGATGGGGGATTATAAAAGAACGTGAAATGGGGCATTAGAACAGAACTTCAATTTCACTGAAATTTCTCCCCTTTGTCCCCTCATATCAACTGCACTGCACTGCACACACACTCACAAGGTAGTCTGAAAGGTAGTCTGCAGTTCACCTTTGAACTTCCTCAAAGTCACAACATCATTACTCCTCCCAGGTAACTTATTCCACATGTGCTGGGCCTCAGAAAACTCTCAAAAGAACAATTGTGCGCTGAATTTGTCAGACACATTAACACAGGGCAGGTTCCATTTGCATTCCCAATCCTGCACACGGTTCCGCAGAAGGGGAGCCTGGCACATAATTGGGGTTGATCACAGCACTTTGTGGCACATTTTTTTTCTCTCTTTCCCTCTCTCTCTCTCGCTCTCTTTCCTTCTCTCTCTTCCTCTCTCTCCCTCTCTTTCCTTCCCCCTCTCTCTCCTTCTCTTTCCGTCTCTCTCTCTCTCTCTCTCTCTGTGGAGGGTATGCAGTGTACCCCCATCCAGCAGGAGCTGCAGCTGCATGTCAAGCAGAAAGCGGGCCCGAAAACAGGTACATGGAAAGAGAGCTGAGACAAAGCAGAGGGCCTATCCAAAACAACAAGGGAGGGAGGGGAAAAAAGGCCTTTCTTTTCTTTTAGGTGGGGACCACCGTGAAAAACAAGCCAGACGAAGGCAGCGAGGGGAAAAAGAGCGGTGCCACAGCCAACATGTTGAGCAGCTTTCCGAAACAGCGTTTTTTAAGGATGTAGTCTTTCTGTCACGCTAGTCCACGGGCACCTTTGAAACCGACAGAGACAGGCAGAGGCAGACAAGCACCACATGCTGATTTTACAGATAGTGTAAAACATGAGTGATGGTAAAAGGCTTGAGAGATATTCATCTCTTGGGAACTTCAATGCCCTTAGGTCAGTTTCAGTTAAGGTGTCAGCCGTATGGAAATGAATGAATGAGCGGAGTTGATAGGACTTTACACATTTTATGTCGGCGTCTCCAAGGAATGTTTGAATGGAGACGAGTTCTGATATAAAATTATAATCACTCAGTGGAAATAAACATGATCCATCATGACCATGCAATTTTCTTAGCTTTCAACTATTACACATGAGAGTGATATTTTGGTTGACATAAAATGATATTTTTACAGAGCTCAGAGGCATTGTAAGTTGCCTTCTCTGTTTTTCAGCCAGTAACACACACACACCCACACACACACACACACTGCATACCTGAGACTGAGTTGTTTGTTTGTTTCTGCATTTATGTTCCCTAAATGTCATGTGTGTCTATTAATCTTTAAAAGGTGTCAGTTGCACGTTTCCTCTATATGTGGTTAAGGTCAATAGCCTCAATAATAAGCACAAGGATCTCAATGAAGAGCTTGTAGCCCGTCTGCACCATAAGACCACAGGCTGCATCATAGGCTGTAGGACACCCATCACCCTTCCCGTGCACTGACTGGGTCAAGTGCTGCTGGGCAGCCCAGAGTAAACAGACACTACAACATCTTTGACTTGACCTCTGAGAAACTCTTTCCAGCATGGCTAGCAGGAGTTAAATCCTGTTATTTCTTGTCATCCAGGCTACATGAAAAGAAAGAGCATTACTAAGCAGGCCAGAGGCAGACATGACACAAGCCTTATTTCCTCGTAAGAGTGAGCAAAGCTGGGACTGGGCATGCTGAGGTTTGGGGCACCAGTCACCAGCTGTGCTCTGCGCTTCGGGCCCCAAAACCAATGGCATGTCTCTACACATATTTTGACACCCGTATAAATAATATTGCTGAGGTTTCTTGCTGCCATGATAGATTACGCTCATGGCTATTTTAGTGATGCTAGAACTGGCACATATACTGGGACACTCTGGGACCATGGATGTAAGCTGAAAGTTCAGACCATGCTTTATAAATGCCCCTTTTGAATTTTCTTTTTCTTGTCATTTTTTTATGTCTTGCTTGTTAGTTGTTTGGTTCAATAAACATGAATGGAAATGTAGCCAAGCACAATGCACAATGTCATGGAAACGAATGGAAAGGATTAGGGAATTAAGAGACAATTAAGACCTAGTAACTTGCTACAAAGAAACCACTAGGAAGGAAGTTGTCCTTTATGACTGTACAAAAGCCCTCTGCCCAAATCCACACGTACACTTCCACTAACCACCGCCGCTCTCTAAATTGGCACATATGGTAAAACTGAGTTTGTTTTGATGCATTTTCTTCTAATTGATTTCCTTGACTCACTGCATGACTCCTGGACCACGGAAACTATTTAGAGTAGCATTTCCACTCTCACCCTCTTGCAGACAGAAAACAAGTCTTGATGGCACCACAACGTCATTCATTATCAACCATGGCCACACAATGGCCACACAACTTCACGCTGAAATATTTGAAAACCTGTATGAAACAGTTTGTTCGACAACATGAGCGAAAATGCAAAACTGCAAGTGTATCGCATTGTGAAATTTCATTTTGTTGACTCGTGGTATTTCAGAATTATGCCAAATGTTAACAGACATCACCTCATCTGTCAATTTATACTCAGCTAATTGTTTTGTCCCATTACCACAAGTATAGTGCTAGGTAAGTTCCAGTAAATTCATGAGATAAATGAAACAGCAGCTGACATCAAAAACCCTAAAACACCGCAGGGTTGCCACTGTTTTTAATAGTATTGAAAAATAATACACGCTGTGGTGTGATGAAAGTTAGATAAGCACACCAATGTTCTGACAAAACCTGTTCAGTCGGCCCCATCATTGTCTAAACAAAAACCACAAAAATGACAAACTGATTTGGTAATTAAGGCAGCAGGAAACATGATTGAGGACAGAAGCACCCTGAAGCAGCTTTGACATGCTGAGTAAAAAAGTGAGTGAGTGTGTGTGGTAGAATGGTTGGGAGGTTTGAAGCAAGACAAAAAAGTGCAACTTTTTTCTCCCTTTTTTTCATTTTTTTCTTAGCTGACACAGAAAAGCATTGTTTGTATCTGGACAGATGAGCCTCCGTGAGGCGGAAAAGAGGGTTTGGCAGTACCGGGGCCACTTGACGCTGAGCAGTGATGACTGTGCAAAAGTGAGAGGCCCCTTGGGGGAAGTCAATCAGTAGCTGAAGGAAGATGCCCCAGGAGGAGGCAGGAGGCAGGAGAGAACAGGGCGAAGACAGTCAGGAGCCCGGGGACTGGGGCCGCTTGCCAAGAACGCTCCGCTCCGTCGGCCCTCATCTGATGCAGGAAGGCTTGGCGCTTCCAGGCCACACAGGATCTCTTGGGTTACGGCTCCTTTGCTTCTGTTTGAGGGAGGCTCTTCAGTAGCCACACACATGCTCACACAGCATAACAGCACAGTGCATGCAGATAGAATCTCACTGGAAGGTATACAGAATACAGAATGGATTGTTCATGTGAGGTAGTTGACTAATTGTTAATTGTTACTGTAACTGAAGGCTATATTTGACTAATTTTTAAGAGGAGGTATAGCAAAATAATCCTCAAGAAACACCAAATTAATGCGCAATGATTTATTTATTAATTACTTAATTGATTAATTAATTAATTCCCTTATTGTATTTGGTATATAATATGCCTTGAAGTTCTTGTGAGTTTGCCAATCAGTGATTCATTTATGATGATAACATATCAGTTGTCTAATTTTATATATATCAAGATCATTCCACCGTATAGCAGCACTCTGTGGATTACTTTCTTTCTTTTAACAACATTTGTGCTTAAGGTGACTTAAACATAGATGCACAACAATATTTTGACATACAGTTCTAATTGTGTGTAGATTCAAAGAGTTATCAAGGCTCAATTTGTTATCCTTCAAAAACATGAATGTAATTTCACTTAAAATCTTTTAACAGTACTTAGATCTGTTTATAGTTGTGCAATAAAATCCTTCATTAGCACTGCATACCAAGGTCTTTAAAGCCAAACATGTTAACTGAGTTGACCCTTAAGTAAGGAAGCACTGTATTGTAAACATAATCATGTACATAAATTACGCAGTCAAACTGAGTAAATGACATTGACATGAGCACTAAATTAGCTGCCAAAAACACATCCTGAGTTGTTTTTTATTATTATTATTGTAGCCTGAGGTGAAATAACCTTTACATAACATATCCTCTTTCATTTATTCATTCTCACATTTTTTCTAAGGCTTAATTGGGACATAAAGTGCTTGGAGGCAGAAGCAAAGACAGTGGATTGCCTCTGCAGCATGTTGTTCTTAAGGCTAGGATCAGGCTTGCATGAAACACCCACTGAGTCACACAACAGGACCACTGACATACATGTTAGAGCGAATGGAATGAGCGTAGAAAACTGCATTTTTTTAAGCACCACAGAAATTAGACTAAAATTTGCATTAAACATGTTCATTTAAGGCGCCATGTGAGAGAAGAATGCTAAATACATAATACTGACTTAAGTAATATACTATATGCAATTTTATACCCAAATCATAATGTTCCTTTCTGGCTCATATTAAGTTTTGTGATATTGATCATTCTAAAAAGCTTGCAATGGTTCCTGGGCACCTGCCATTTTGATGGTGAGTCTGGATCAGTATTTTGTCTACAGTGACTACAGTTCTCTTGAGTGATGAGCTGTTGCAGTGATGCCAGCCTACATCTTTTTAGCAGAGTAGTAGTAGTAGTCTTGAAGCTCTACATTGACAATGTATTGGTCTTATAGACTTTCCACCTCTTGTTAAGTCTTGTAAACCTCAGCTGAAAGTGCAGCAGTCAAAAGTGCTATGGCTCTATCCAAAGTTAAAGAATAGTTTACTTAATGGCCTTGCTTAGATTAACAACATTAGTTTAAATCTTGTGAGCTAGTACTTGCTATGCACAAGCCCTCTCCATTTCTTTTTTTGTGTGTCATTTTGATTGACACGCATTGCCGATAGCCCTACCCAAAGCAAAATCCAATCGAGGGTGTCCAGACTACAGCGACCACAATAAAATGTGTGGGCTGGTGACATCACCAGGCTAGCCAAAGCAAGCTCCTCTTTGCGTCTACTCGGTAGTGAAAGGCCTAGAATGGATCCTCCAAAGGCCCAGTAAATGGCTTATTTTAGAATGAGGTAAGGACAGCTAAAATTGGGTCCTGAGTGACAGAGCACTGAAGCCTGGGGCCCGGGGCTGCAGTTCGGTTTTTGGGTCTAAGAGCAAGCGCTAGACCACACCAGTCCCCGAGGGCTGGTCTACTGTTTTAAAAATCAATCGTTGAAGCCTCCAAGGAAAGCAACCGTACACCAATGTGATGACAAATGATGGCCATAATTTGGGAAAGCCCCTCCCTAAAATAATGGCAGCCCCCTTGTCTTGTAAAACGAAGAGCTCCAAAGTTTATTGCTACCCGCTTGCCCGGTCATTGAAAGGTTTCCCTTCCGCTCTATGAGTAGTTTTTTTTTGGCAAACTAAACCCTTCTTTTTCTTTTCTCCAAAATGTGGCAGTTAGACCCTGAGCGGACCAGCATTCTCAGGACACACTAGTGGTGAATCATGGAATATATGAAAATAATAATGACCCCAAAAAACAGACTAGGCCACTTTGAGTCATCTCAGATTAATTATATCCCATCAATGGAAAGTCATATATTGGAAATTGTGAGAATTTTGATGAATTGTGATAAGATGAATATTGAAGTAAGTTTATATTTGCAATGCCCGTCTGTGAAACCGCTTAACGGTCTCCTTTAAAAACATTCATGCCCTGTCAGGAATGAATCATCAAGCATTTTGGTGAAGTTGTTAGATGCTGAAATCAGCCCTTTCAAATGAAATTCCTCGATCATCTACATTACTGGTTCTTTGAAGCATTTACACAAAGAAGCTACTAAATCAATTTATGTTGGCACCGACAACCTGTTCTCAGTCATTATTGAGCAATGATAAATTAAAAAGATAATCTCTTCAAAAATCCCAACTGAGATTTTGATGTATCTAAAGGAGGGAAGATGACTATCTCTTTTTGCTTTGCCAGAAGAAGCCACAATGCCTTGAGGTCTTCTCTTAAGACTGGCTTTTCACCGGTCTGGTAGGTTTTTCAAGAGAGTTTATAAAATACAAATTTTATGTTCAAATGATCCCAAAAGTGGAAATGAGGAAATGAGGAAAAATGTGAAGATTTTAGACGAGTAAGGAGAAAAATCCCTTTGATAGTTTCTGTTTACATTTTCACTCATGCAAGACACAGAGACACTGATAAGGAACATGAAATAAGTGGTAGCAACCACAGTCATTAAGCGGGAAAAAAGTGAGTGTGATGAAAATTTTTCAATGTCAGATGAGAAGACTTTGATGTGGTAAATCATCATGCCCATCCTACATTTTACATTTCAACACCTAAATGTCTCTTACCCACAAAAAGCGTCTTCTTGTTGAGGGCTTAGACTAAATAAAGCATTAGCGTGGCCCATGTTTAACCACATTGCTTGTTTATACACTGACATTTGAAAGGACAAGTAATGAATATGCATTTGATTGGATATATATGACTTCTTTGCTGATTTTCTCTGAAGTCGCTATTTTACTCTCTAATCCCTAGATCAATTGTTAATTACTAAAAGCTGAAAATGCTTGAGATGGGATAGGCGGAAATAACGATGGAAAAAATCAAACAGGCCCACGCCCTTGTGCATAATGCTTCAAACACAGACTTTATAGGCATTACAAGACATTAATTTGATTCCCCTGCACAATCCGGAACAATCAGCTTGAATACGTCTTGGAGGACAACTGGCAAAGCTCTCAAAGTGGAAAACTTAGTTTACATGGCAACTGCAGGTCTGGGGCGTAACAACAACAAGTGCCGCTGCCACCAAGTCTACAGTTGAGCTGAAAGAACCTGGGGAAATCATCGAAACGGCAACAACACCTGCACAAGTGACCGTCCACCGTCACTGTCAGGAGGCAAAGGTCACGTTCACGTCCAAAAACGAAACCCCTGACTCACAATGGTAGAATGATCTGAAGGCCACAGACGCGTTGAGGAGGACAAGACCTGATGGAAACTTGTTCCTCATCATGAGTCGCCATGGTGACTTTAACTGCTTTTCCATGGGAACGCTCCGATAGTCCAGCAACGGCGCACGAGCCAAGAGATGCCGGTTTTGAACCACCGCCCGGACCAACCAACATTAAATGGGTGATCCCAGCACAGTGGTTAGCCTTCAGATGCTTCAGTCCTTCCTACTGTAAAATTTGGGTTAAAGCAGCAAAGCCTCGACACTGCTTCACTCATTCAGACTCTGAAATAAAGTACAAACTGCATGTCCTATGAAATGCATAGTCTAACCTGTGCTCACTCAGCACAAAGCAAAGAAACCCTGACCAGTGGACTAAACATAACCACAATATAACTCCTTTTGAAACCTCTGGAAAAAAATTTGGTGGTGCACAGCAACAGTGCTGTGTGGAATTATTTTGTCATTTTAACAATCAAGCAAAGCCCTCTAATTATCAACGTCAAGGAATGTTACTGTAATGAAGTTGGAGGATTGAGCAATGTGCTGCAGATTAAAATAGAATAGGCCATGAACATTCAAGGCTCATCTTGAAGGGTCATGCATCAAACAACATGTGGAATATCAAGATACATAAAATATTAGACAGTCTGAAAGCAGCTATAACACACATATATTAAATTAGTTGTACCTAGTTACATGGTGGAACATTTTTGTTCATTATATTCCTTTTACAAAAGGATGACACCTGCAATGGTAATGCCACAGTAAATGGCCTTGCATGTGCTGTTGACTTCTTTGAGGTTTTTTGTATACTCTGGTTAAGAAACCAGAAGCAGACCACACTCCACACTTCACTGGCACCAAAGTCACTGGCTCCAGATTCTCAAATTGCAAAATTGAATATTTGCTAAATATTTGTACAAACACAACAGCTGCGTGTTTCTTGCGCTCTAATGTCATTCAAGCCTTGTGTGGGCCACTGCTGAACATGTCAACAGCAAAACACAATTCTTCTCCACTTGACGTAAAAGACTTGCTGTGGATATCAGGCATATGTCATAAAAATGAGACGTTTCTTTGAAAGCTGAACAGATCTGCCAGTCTGAGAGTAAACCCCAACCTGCTCCCTATGCCACTTCTCAGATCTCATGACTGGACTGAGACCTGCTGTTGCGTGCAAGCTTCTTCTGTAGTGCGATTTCAGACTAAACTGTGTCACTGATGTAATCTATCGCTTTTCGCATCAAACATAAAATGGCTCTTGGGTCTATTTCTTCTACCTTATTCATGCATGTTTAATTTTTGCTGGACAAGCAAAGCTGAGGTTACACAGATGGACAGTGTCATTACAGAAAATTGCAGAGGTACATATTTCTGCGGTCATGCCTCTGGAAATGCCACAAGAGGTGTTTTGTTTCAACAATGTATCACCATTCCAAACTGTATAATAAAATAATAACATAAGAATAAAAATATTTAGTTTTTGTTGCTGTTAGAAACTTACAGATTTCTTAATTCTTATTTCTTTTATTTCTTATTTTAAGTAATAGGAATGACCTCATTCATTCTACTGAACAACTCTCCAAATGATGCTGATCGTAAAATGCTCAAAATTACATATAGCAGGTACATTTATCTCCTGAATGAAGACTATGGGTCAGTCAGTGTGCTTGTTGAATAAGGGATGTGCATTACAGCACGTGCGCTATTGGAATTCTGAGAAATATCAGAACTTTACATATTTTAATTGCTTAAAGGAGAGTTCTACTGGCGTGTTTCAGCACATTTCTTAATTGCTCTATTAAACGCTACTCCATTCTATTCACAACAGAACACGGACACGAACAACAATTTTTTTCATCATCACTTCAGTCAAAAGACTTCCTCTTGGCGCAACATACGTGACCTACAAGTTTATAGAAACTTCTTTCTCTCACTCGACTTCCATAATCCCTTTCCCAGGATCACACCAATGTCGTAGAAAAGAGAACATCTTATGTCATGCAAATCAAAATCAGATGCCACCGAAATAATTTACTAAAATTACTAGGCCCACCAAGTAAATTCAAGGGGTAAATTACTGGCTTTACACAAACAGCTGACACCATGAGCTGTGGTCTGGCAGCCAATGTGTCATTTTATCCTGACAACACAAACAGACCATGTTCCATAGCAATAAAGATGTTTGTTTAAGTCACAGGAGAAATAATCACTGCACTGATAAATGATATCCTTTTTAACAGTTTCAGCTGCTAAATAAAATCATGGTGACGCATGTAACGACCTGTTGGAAGGATGCAAGGCTGCTCCTACAATTACACTATGATCCGTCTGGTCTCCATTTGTTGAGAACTGGATACCACGTTCTCATCCTGGGACTGTGTGATGTGGAAGGTGTGTATGTGCCATTGCTAACATCACATCTGCCTCTGAAGTCATCCCTGTCAAGACCAAGGGACCAGAGAATGGGACCGTGTGATGTCAAAGGTGTGTATGTGTCAGTGCTAACACCACAGCTGTGTCTGAAGTCATCCCTGACAAGACTGAGTGACTAGAGAACCTAGCAGCCTCTAAACGGGTCACAGGAACTGTGTTCATACTATGATTTGTGATATATATATTTCATATCATGAAAGCAAGACAAGCCATTTCCTGTATAAGAACCAGAGTATATACAAAATAGACTGTCAGTTGATGAATATGACCCGGCGATGGCTAATTGATTACTATGGCCTAACTCATATTCACTGATTAGATCAAACTAGAGGAGTCCTGTTCATTTTACAACAGCTGCCACTGCACTAATGACATTGACCTGAAATGCCTATGCAGAGGCGTTGACAGAACTCAATCAGATTAATCTATACTCATTTAATGGAGGCTTGTGCACAGACATCAAAGTCCTTTTGCCACGCAGCAAGTAATGTATCAGCACTATACCTTCATCCAGTGACTTAAACAGAACTCTTTCTATCAGAACCTTTTTGGATTGTCAGACAATATGTCAAACAGAGCCGCTCAGTTGCTTTGAGTATTTGCTAAAAAAGTATGGCATGTGTGTCTCGCTTTGATGCAACCACGATGTGCCACTCCACATGAAGGAGGAAGCTAATGGAGACCTATTTCCCTTAGAGCTGCAAACTGTGCCTCACTGTCAGCATTCAGAGGGCAAGATGAAACAATGCAAGAAATAATGCCTACCCTCTTGCCACAGTCACAAGATAACAGTATGGCCTGTAGTTCCTAACAAAAGAAGACAAGGCCATTGCACATTTTTATTTTCAAAACCAGACACACTATACAGATAGATTTTATTTCAGGCTTCCTATTCTTTTGGGATTTCAGATGTGTGTCTTTGTTCTGTACTTGTCGTGCATGTTGCTGTGGGAAAAGAACAGGACCCTGCTTCTCAAGAACGTCTGGCTGCTAGCTGCTGATTTCGAGGAACTGCTGGCTTCTTATGTCACTCTTTAAAAGTAGCCTGAGCTTAGGCATTGCAGCAAACATTTGTATTGGTCCATTGACAGTGTGAATGAAAGCATGTGCAAGAGTGAGTGTGAAGATAATCAGTCTGTTATACAACACATCGTTTGGAAGATTTAATTGAGAATATTAGAAGAAATCGAATAACTAGAGATGATTATACAAAGGTTTCACTGCCAAATGTTGCAGAGACATGCAATAATCAACTATTCTTGTAGGCTGCTACTATGAAATAATTTAGAATAAACCTCAAAATTAAAAACAGACTTTTCCCATTTCCAGTTCAGAAAAGTAAATTAATATTTTATTCGGAATAGTAACTTGACCTCTAACTCTAAAGGGGAATTGAAACTTGAATAGTTATACCTCTGGTGTAATGTGGTGTGTTTCAGACAGTCAGACCAATACCTCGTTAAAAAACGTATAACTTACATCTCAAGTCATAATATAATAACTTACAATGGTTAAAAACTGTACATACTGTATATATGTATATGTATGTATACTGGTACATAAATATTTGTATGTCAACGTTTGAGAATTTTATAATTAAGCACAAAAATGGGATCAGTGAGCTATGTAACATTGCAACATGCTCTTTGGTTTGGTTGAGTTATTCAGGCATCTTACCCGTCATTGTCAAGATCACAGATAGTACAACACTTAAGCAAGTGTAGAACACAAGCAGCACAACAACATGTTTGCCAGTTCACAAGCTCTCATTCCTTCCATTAGAATCTTAACAAATACCACGGGGTTATATGGTTATGGAAACACAATAAGACACGCAGAACTGCATGTTTTTGAAAAAGGACGAGCTCTTTCTCATCTGTGCATCTCCAGGCACAGAACTATGTTTAGAAATGTTCCAGCTCTGGCTTTTCCATCTTCCATATTTTGTTGGGTTTTTATAATGTAGCTGTCCTAAAAGACCATGTACAGTACTGTATGGTGGGCAGGGTGACTTCATGATCCCTTCTAGCAGAGGCAATAGGGTGAAAACATTGCCTCCCAATATCACGTCTAACGAGGAGTGGGTGAGAGGATGGGCCTTGATGAGACGGCAGTGTTTATTAGGCCAGAGAGCAGGATCTCCACACCCTAGCCAGCGTCACGCTGGAGGAAGTCTGATGACCTCTTACATCAATATCCCCTCCTCATCCCACAAGACCCAGGGCCCATGGCACCCTCACCAGTCCCCACATGTGAAAGCCTTCAGTGCTGCACTTTGCAAAATGCATTAAAACAAACCCAACATAATAAAACTGTTATTTATAGGACTGTAACAGGCTTGTAGTTTGTCTTGAGCTAACCCCAGTGGAGAAACAGAGACACTCAATCCTGGCTGAGACTCGCACCAAGGGGGAAGTGCATTACACTGTGCAGGCATGGAGCTCCACCACTGGCCACATTCGCACAACTTCCCTAATGTTAACCAGTAGGTTTCTATATTTTTTTCCGCCACATGAAAGCTGAAAAACGTATTAAAAATTAGGCATATAACATTTTGTGGCCAGGGCTTAAAAAATGCTTTAAATATTCGTCATGAAGTCACTGGGAAAAAAATTGGTAACATCGTTAAACGTACGACAAGACCAGGAAAAAAAAATGTAACACCACACTTGTGGCAATGCAAAAAGTGTCCCCTGCTTGTTAAAAATTAAAATGAAAAAATTAAGGGGAAAAAAATTCTTATACTGAAAAGTATGACGTGAGGTGTGTTGAACAAGCTCAGAAAGCTATATCTACCACTGAGTCAGTCCAAAGGAAACTGACAGAGTGGTCTCTTTCCTGAGAACCAGTGTCCCTACCCCGCTCTCACATTGTGCTGCAAGGGTGAGAGGAAATTTCCATCTCAGGACACAGGAACTAGGTAGCAGCAGTGGTTGAAGTGATTCCTTACAAAATGCAATCTAGTGGTGACAAACTACATGACTAAAGATGTAGTCAGTAAATAAATGTCTCAAGCAAAAAGATCATTTACGATCTTATGGATAGCGTCCTGTACCACGTAGCAATGAAAGTACTTTCATTATTAGCTGTAACTGTACTGCTAGATATATGAAAGCATTTGAGTGTCACTGTGTAATACTGTTAGTACTGGTAATATCATCATTCAGAATTGTTCAGTGTAATACTTGGACTGCAACATGGATGCATTCCTTAATTCGTTTTTTAAAAACATGTTACAAAATATAATTTGTTTGTGGTAACAATACCACTGCCTTCTCTATTCTAGCCAAACTTTCCTCACACTGATTCATGTGAAACTTTTTTGCGAACAGCATGTGTATACCTTACAATGATTTTTCAGTTATTTTGCAAAATATAAGAGGTATGAATGACATCATGAGTATGAGGTGGGTTTAAAGGGTGTTAAGGTTCGTTGTATTCTTACATTAAATTTAGTTCTCAAGCATCTCTCTCAGCTGCATCACTGTGTCCACAACTAAGAAGGTTTCCATCCAGCTCATTTGGGTAACACTTTGTTACAGGGTCCTTGTTCCAGTGTATCTTCATGATGAAGTACAGTGTAACAACCTATGTATATGTAATATCAGGTATGTTGTCCATACATAATGTATTAGGGTTAACCCTAACCTAAAGGCAAAGTATTGTAACCTTCACTTCGTATTACACGTGTACTAATGATCTGTAGGTATACAAAAATACATTATGTATGGACAACATAAGTATGTGATATTACATATTGTTACATAGGTTGTTACACTGTACTTCATTATGTTTATACACTGGAACAAGGACCCCGTAAAATAAAGTGTTACCCTCATTTGCATACTTTCATGGTATTCATGAAAATTCAGCAAAAGACAATGCGAGTCTGTGCACGTTTTCATACACCATGTTGTGCAACAAGAATGGACACTCTACTAATCTAGGGAGGAGTTGTCAACAGCTGTGGGATCAAAATGGGTTTTCAGGGCAAAGGTAAACAACTAATAAAACTGAAACAAATGAGAATGATTGGGAATAGACCTGTTCCAACGTTAGTCACATTATACTCCTTGTTAATCAACTCCCCTCTATCTTGTCATCTGTCTAATTTTTGACTTTAGATTAGATTTTATGCAAATGTCAATGTTTCCACTCAAAATTTAACAAACTAAAAAGTTGGATTGAAACAGACACACCGGTCAAGTGCAATGCTGGCACAAAAAATAGTAAAAAAGTGGAGCACCACACGTTAAACAAGAAATCAGATAAATAACATGACCAAAACAGCCTAGGCTGAGATGGAAGAGCATTGCTTGATTTTTTATGGGATTTAATTACATTAAAGACATCTAGTTGCCACAAACCCCTTTGGAAAGTGTTTTTTGCATTTCCTGGGAAAAAAACATAACTGTGATGAGATCAGTGGCTTTATTCAAAGGTCAAACATTCCATAAGACATACTTACACAGTTGTGAGCAAACAGTAGTTTGTTTTTTTTTCATTTAAGAACATTCCCTGCCTAGCAATTTACTATTTCCCTTTTGCTGTGAACCGTTAAACCCTCTGTGGTCAGTGATTTTATAAAAAGTGATTTTTAGAAACTCATATTCGGCATGTTTGGCATAGAGTGCAATGCGGTTCTATGAAACAACAATTATTAAGACTGTGGCAAATAAATTCACACACATTTTAATTTATGAACAGTTCTGTTAAAGACACACCTCTCTCAGGAAAATAATAATCATTCTATTTCAGAACAGCCCCTATTGTCTGACGAGTTGTCCCGACAAGTATTCATTATGCATTTTTTCCCGGCATGGTTTATAAAGAGCTCTTTAAAAACACATACATTCAGACCGTAAGAAGGGGCAATCCCTGATAGTCTAATACACTTTTTGTGAAATTTAGTTAATTTCTCTTCTACCTGTCTGTTCTCTGTGTGCAGTCGAAAACAACTCAGGTGTTTCGACAGTCCCGGGAAATAAACAGTGTCTCACATGAGCAATACACTTCCAGCCAATCAACAATGTTGCCTCAGGAACACTTCATTTGACAGACCTTTGACTTCATATGTAAATTTTGCCATCATCAAAAACACCACCACCACCATTACAGGTTCATTGAGAGTACCTGGTGTTCTCCGATGAACACCACATGTAATATGTCCGTTCTCTTTTGTTGGACAACATCAACCACATTAGCCCAAGCTCTGGCCTCTGGACAACAGTGCAGACAAAGCAGACCATGAAATCCACCACACATCCAGATTTATTGTGCCATGTTGTGAACACTCTACCAGTTTCTCCCCTCTAAGTTATTATCTGACAGCATTATGGGCATTCTGGCATCAGAGCTCATTGCCAAGAGGCACCCTCCACCATCTCCATCACCACCATGTGCCTACTTAAGAGGGGGCCTGCAGCACTGTCGGAAACTATCAACATCCACACTCTGAATGGCATAGATTGGTTTTCATCCAAACAGCCACATATTGTTTGGGTCAGTTTTTTTGTAATTGGCAGCAGCTTTTACTCTTGCAGTGTCGGGGTATAAGATGTCAGATGTACTCCATCAATGCTAAATTCACAGCAGGATAAGGTCAGGAATGTAGCATCACCTTAAAGGAATTAGTCAAAAGAACATAACCTATGGATGTGACACATATACTGATTATTTTTTATATGAATTCAACAAACCACCTTGATCAATATACAATATACAAGGAGTTAAGTTGATTTTAGTCATGGTGGCTACTAGAGACTGCCTAGATAACACATCTGGAAGTAAACTAAGGAAATCAATTACCGATATGTTGATCATTTACATTTCCTTGAAGTTCAAACTTATCAAACAAGGGAAAGTCAAAGTCCAATTAGATTTTGACCACTGTGTTACCTACTAAAGTTCAACGGGTCCTTAGCTTTTCAGCATAGCTTACACTGCCACTCTGTGTCTCAAAACAGAAGGTGCTTCTTACACAGGCGTCTGCATTTACTTTTGGGGGCAGAATTTACCAATAGGAACTATTGGCACTGTAATGCAATCCAGACTCATGATATCCACTATGACAGTATGTGGCGCACTGGTAATAAAGTAGAGAAGCGTTTGATTTTGAGTAATGGCACAGAAACAGTCACCTGCGATCATTGCAGTGGCAGACAATTAAGACGTGCTAGGTTGTCACACTTGAAATGTTCTCTTCAAAAAATTAGCAGATTGAAGCTTAATGGCAGCTTAAGTCATATCCTATGTTGAATTTTTATTTTGCAATCGCTAGCATGAAAACAAATCTATATAGGCTTACCGATTGACAAACCTGCGTAATAATCACCGCTAACCAACTATGTCATAGTACTCTATTAACAACTGCCATCAACAAAAAGTCAACAAACGATGTCTACATGTTTGACTGCACGTCCGTCAGTGATGTCAGTCAAGTGTGTTTTGTTTAACTCCCATCAAATTGAGTAGCCGAGTTGCTTATGGTCAGGTGCACATGGAAAACTACATAGCCTATAGCCTATGTAGAAACACTATCAATGCATCAACACAGTGAAAGACGCATTAGGCTACCATTTACAATTTAAATTCCCTACTTTTATCCGTACTAATTAAGCAATTACCTCAGAGAAAGAATAAAGTTAGTTAATTCGTCAATTTCAATAACAGGGGCTTTTTTGTGGGCTACTCTCTCTAAAATGCGCTTCTGTGGTAATAAATATATATTTCTCATTATTAATGAACAAGTATCATGGCTGTTGCTTCTGTTTATTTTGTAATATGTCAATGAGAAGGATTATATTAGGACAAATGTTACTGGACTAAAAACGCAACATTCTTCGATATTAAAGTGGGCTTCTATTAACGTTTACATAGTCTACACATATCAAGCTGTTTCTGAGGCAAGGGGTCAACATTTAAACACTAAAAAAATCAAGGGTCGCTCCTCACTTGTCCTTATTACAATGGGAATAAAGATATAATGGTTGGTGTCATTGATTTCAATAAATAGAAATCATAAGGGATGACGCGACTGGCCTTGTACGCAGGTACTTTGAAAAAATTGGCAAGCTTCGGAAGGGAGGAGGAGGTGTGACATCACAGGACGTGACTATAAAAACTCTGAGCTCTATCGTTTAGAGTTAGAGAAGCACTTGAGAATCTTGGGAGTAAAGGCACTGAAAGAAGAAGCAAAAACCCAGTTGCTTGCGCACCTTCTTTACAACGGGACCATCTTACAAACTATCAGAATGAACATCTCGCATCTTTTTGCTTGTGGACTATTGATGACTCTGCTTTCAATCAGCACAGAGGCCAAACCTTTAACGCCGGCACAACAGAAGGTGAGACAACTTACTGTTGCTTAATGCGACGCGGTACTTGTCCAGGATACTCTGAGCGTTCAGTGAAAAGGGTTCCGTGCCAATCAGAGGGGCTCCACTGATGCTCTCTCTTGAGTATCAGATTTGCATTTGAGTTTTCTAAATGTCAGTGGAGCATTTCTTGGATTGCATGGTTGTTGGTGATACCTAATTGGGCATATCCACATGCGCAATCTGCGTGGAACGCATAGGCTATTGTGCTTGTAACTGTGCCCAAACTGCTGTCAGAAAGTGCAGGCAAAAATAGAATGAATGTACAGAATTTGCGCGTCATTGTAATTCACTAAATATACAGGCTTTATAAAGATAAACGGTTGCCTCTGGCTAATTAACATTTATTCAAAACATACACCACGAATATGGGCGTGATTGAGAGCTGAACACACTTGTAACCGTGCAGTGTTTGCGAAGGTGAACGAGGGCAGCATTCGCGAGGCAAGGTATGGAGAGGGCGCAATGCCCAAATAGGTACGAATAGGTACGGATGCACATTAAAGCGGGATGACGCTCTATACAAAATTCTCGACAAAAAAAAGTCTCAACCGAAAGCAATTCTCTTAAGACATTAATGCTCTCCGCTGACCAGTGTATTGCCTCTCTAAACTCAATACGAATACATGCGATTGGCATGCCATGCTTGTTTAACCATAACCATTTCCTCGTCCCACGAATGGGTTATGTTATTGCCTTCATTATGATTGTGTTTTTTATGTTCATAATGATAAGTTGGTTAATTACTTTTATTGGAATAAATATTTCTAGCCGGTTCCAGCAGCACCTGTCCATCCCCAGCACATCCGTCAGTTCGTCAGTTTTCGATTGTCAAAACATCTTTTAAGAATTTTCAATCTTTTCTATGATGTTTTGTCTACATTTCGGAATTTTGCTGATCACAACTTTGTTTAGCAGGAAAATAAGTAAATACATATAATATTTATTGTGGTGGTACAGACCAAGAATAAAGGATAAAACGCGAGCCACACAGTAAATGCTAAAGAGACAGAACTAACTCAGAGTTTCAACTGCATTAGAATTTAACCTTGTTTTTAATGTGTCTTATTGCAGTCTCTCCGTTCTTTGCTGGGAGAAGAGCTGTCGGAGTTCCTTGCGTCTGGCGAGAAGGAGCGCAGATTGGAGAACATACGCGCCAGAATCCGGCTACTGCGAGACCTCCGTCTGGACACCCGTGCCAAAAACATGCGCATCATGAATGACCAACCCAGCGCACGAAAGCACAAACCAGTAACCAGTAAGAAAGCAGGATCCACATCAAAAAGCGGTTGCTTTGGACACAAGATGGACAGAATAGGAACCATGAGTGGCATGGGCTGTTAGAAGAATCAGAATGGGAATCTATTGGTAAGAATATATCTTGTTTTATTATGAAAGACAGGAAATACACAGTTTGTGTATGTGTAACTGGAGGAATCAGACAAGTCTAACAGTATTCTGATTAAAGCATTTTCTGTGGGTTGAATTACATTGAACAACATTCTACTAGGAGTAACCAATCCCACCCCACCCCACCCCAATTTCAATTACAATTCTGATTAAATGTTATAGGCTATCTGTGGGGCAACGTTTACCACATGCAATTTAAGTTAAAAGCAAGTGAGATTGAAATCAAGCAAAACAGAGGACTTCCTTGGTGAAAATGCAAAACTTTAGCCCAACCATTGAATCTATGTTAGACTGGAACAAGCGCCACTGCAGCAGGTGTCACATTTATAGTGGTGTAGGCCTACTAGAAGGGGCTCTACTGCTTCCCCTGGTGGACATTCTAGAACTGTCAGCCAGCCAGTCAAAAGGGGAGGGGGTGGTGTACCAGGCAATCCCCAATAAACACTCCAAAGAAACGGAAATGGAACCAGGTTGCAGTCTCGCTTGTGGTAATACGCTCTTAGCAGTGCACACAATGAGATCAGAGTTAAGACTGTTTTGGCAGTGGTGTGTGTGGTGTGATTCATCAAGTACATTTAGATGGGAGCCCTCAACTTTCCCTCCCAACACTGTAACACACCACTGTGGACTGGTGTGTGTTAACTCCCTGCCACCACATCAGTAGCCTACTCGCCTTCAGTTTACACAAGGGAGACAAGTTTGTCATCAAACATGAAGGATAATGTCTAATGTCTGTTTTGTGTCTCATCCTTACAGAATCCTCAGAAGACGATAGGTCTGGACGACTTTGTGACGGTTGGACCTCACCTGAGGCAGAACCTTAAAAGAAGCATTGTTTTTGGTACGAAAGACACCTTGACCAGCACAAATGAGGACTATGACCAACATGATAAAAACAACCAACCTATGTATAACATAAAAAAGACATCAAACACTACAAAACAGCGGACATTGGTGTAAAAACTAAAACCCGCAAAGCTGTATATTGTCGCTGCTGCTGTAAATTCATGTACTTTATTCCTGCATAAATGTATTTATGTTTTAAAAACTATTTATATGTTTATAAAAAGAGAATATTTATAAATATGAGTTTTATTTATGTAACATTTTGGAAATGCAACTGCAGGTCAATTCTGTTTGTAACTTTTGTTTTAAATAGTTGTAAATGTTTGAAAAATGATTAAAAAAAACGTTCCACATGCAGTACTTCTTTGTTAAACTTGGTTTGTAAGTTTTATCTAACAGGATGTATGACGCGTGTAATACTAATCGTGAAAGAGCTCTTGTAGTTTTATATGATTTTAGGCAGTGTCATGTAAAATGAACAAAGAAAACAGAGTAACTACATGCAATTAAACCACTGATAGCTTATTCCAACAGTAAGAGACATTAAAACCACCTCTGACCATTTTGCTTCTTTCCATAACCTTGAAGTAACTTGCACCCTTCCCTTCAGTACCAGGTTTTTGGGCACAGGGAAAGCTCTTAAGCTCAGTTGCTATAATAAATAGTGAATACTCAAGGTGAATTCCTAACTGAAGTGTGGTTTGTTGCATGTCGAGGACACTTTGAGTATAATATATTCAGAGAGTTACAAACCACAAAACACAGAAAGATTCTTCTCACTACCAGTTTTTTTCAGGAAGTGGGAAGGAATATGGAAAAAAAGCCCAATCATACCTTTAATGTAGACCTTCCTTTCACGGAATCTTATCCTAGTCCATCCAATTCAAGCACCATAGAGTTCTGCTTTACTGACATAGCCACCAGATGTCAGCCTTTTCAGCTGCAATCTCTGATGTACAATTATGTAAGCAAGTGTACTGCTGATTAAAGACAGCTGATACAGGACTTTGGTAGCCTCTCATTTCACATAGCGAGCATGGTTCACTGCCTGATGTGTAGTTATATGAAACAAAATAATGTTTCCTTTTACAATAATTATGTAAAATACTAGTGACAATACAATGACTGTATCTTTGTTTTTGTGTGAATTTCTAATATTTTGATGCACTTGATCTATTTGCAGTCCTTTTTTGTACCCTGAAAAAGCAGAGTGACACAATACTGAAAAATGTGTAAAAGAGCGAGGACTAAAATTACCTGCAAGCAAACTTAAACAACTTGCCAACTTTATCAAACAACATAGGTCAGGAATTCCACATTAGGGGTAGTTCCCGAGGAGAAATGCACCTGTGGCATGACGAAACATTGGGATTTAGTTGATCAGTTCATCTTGTGGTGCTTATGTATGAGGCTGGAAAATAGTTTTATGTAGGGATAGTTTATCAGTGTTTTATGTCTACCATTAATGTGACTACCATTGGTTTCTTTATCAAAGTGGCAAATTGTCGTGGCATTTAGAAACTACTCCATTTATGCATCATAACAACTGGAAATAGAGCGATAAAGCAAATTCCAGGGTACCCATAAGCCTGAAATCTTTGCTAAGCCATGCAGACATTCATAGATATTTTCTGCCATAAAGATGCTTATGCTGACAAAGCAAAATGCCATTAACCAGACTAAATTATTTCACACTACCTGAATTTAAACAAATGGTCCATCTGAGTATTTGATCTATGGGCAATGACTATACAAGCTTTTCACTGTCATGGAAAATAATACGGTCAAATCCACACCAGGCCGTAATCTATACATAGTGATTTCATGTCATCTTGCTCGACCAAAACTTGGATTGAATCATTCTCGAATGCCTAAAACATTATAAAACATTTTAAATTGGAATTAGCCAGTTCCTCTCTACACCGAAGAATTTATGATGTAGGGTGGGTGGGTAGACTCGTCCTGGGACATTTGCCAGCCCAGAGAAATTTAGAGAACTCTAAATAAGCATCTTCAAAATACTTTGAAGGTGAATGAATCTGCAGTATGAAGACTGACTCCACTTTAAAAACACATGGGTAAATTAAACGCTCATCATAAGGATATGCATAGCACATTGCACCTGGACAATTAATATGAGGTGGAATTCTGTCTGAAATTCCCACTTCCCAATTCCTTAAGTCAAATTCCATTCAAATTTAACAACTAAACCAAGAATCTGAAAAACACTGTCATCAGTTAAAATTGATAAATGTGACTTACATACTGATGCCAAAGATGGATGCACAGGCGTCTCCTTTATGCTGGCTTATTTTGTGTTCCAATACTGCCTCCATATGGCTACAATATTTACTGCAACAGGGTTAAGGAAACAATAATCAAAGGAAGCTACTTTTTTCAGAAATTTAACATCTTAACTTATCCCCTCAATTCAAGAATCCTTTCCAATTCATGCACTGCAGAGAACTCTATCCAATGCATGCCTTGGTTTGAAGATGACTCTCTTGTCTTTACTGGTTTGGTCTTGGGCTTTCGTTTCCTCCCCCTATTCTCTTAAATGGTGTGGTCACAGATTATCCACAGCAACCTAAATGGTGGAGGATTTTAAAAAAAGTTTTGAAACGGCATAACTGCTACATAATATCTATAGCTCAAATTTGAAGTGTCAGTAAACGTGCAGATTAGATTTCTTCTATCTGGTACTACATTATCACACAATACCACTATGATTATGGAGGGATTACAAGCATCAACAGGTACTGAAACATAAATTAATTTAAAGAAAAGATCAGTATAGCATGCATAATTTAGCATTTGATCAGTATAGAGGATAATCCTTACTATAAAATCTGCTCAGATACAGCAGATCCAAATGCATATTGCAGGTGAACTTGAATGTAAGCTTGGCCATCACCTAAATTAATGTCTATTGCTTGCTAAATGGTCATTTCAAAATTGGACTTGAATGAGCACTGCTCAATTCCCTCCCATCCCCCAATAGTCACAGGAAAAGATAAGCTGATGACCCTGGAAAGGAGTCTAGACATTAGCTGCATATCATAAAATGAATCAGTTTGTTGTACACCACCACAATTTCCCCATCAAACTTTAAGTGGAGTTCAGCATCAGTAACGTTTATTCATTTGGCAAACACTTTTATCCAAAGTGGTACGCAGTAGAGCAAGTCTTCACCGACATGGACAAATAATCATTTCTATCAGCTACTGATGCCATAAAGGCTTTAATCTTTATCAGGTAAATGAGCCAGGACTCCAAACTTAAGTCCAAGACTAAAACAGCAATGGAAAGCAGTATTGTTTTAAGTTGCAGCCATGTTTGAAATCTTCAGTCAGTAAGGTAAATGTCCCCAGGCTCCATAATTGTAAGGCCACATCTATGTCCCCTTCATCCACTGATTACAATGGCACCGTCCTACAAGGTTGTAACTACGGAGTCACAACCTAGATCACTTCCAACAGCGACAAGTAGATTTAAATGAGTGTCAAGCAGCCTATCTGTGTAGGACCCATTTCATCTTTCTCCAATCATTGGGATTCTGGGGCAGCCCACAGAATTGTAAAACATTAAATTCCTTCACACCGACTAGGTAGGAAAATCAACGAGACACCAATTCTTTTCACCAGGTCTCGCACCATCACCCATTCACAAACTGCAAACTTCAAAGATGAGTGACACGTGTTGACAAAGGATAAAGTTTGAAGAGAAACCGAGACAGGACTAGATAAAAATCATAACTTTAGTTTTATTTAAGTTTTACATTTTTGAAAAGCTTTTAGTTTAAAGATTAGCCCATAGGCTACACAAACTACTATCAAAATATCTTCCCACAAATGCTTTGGAGGAAACAACTGTACCACCTCATAATTACTTTAAAACACAAAACATGACATTACACATAGTTCCAGATTCTAAATGCCCAGAACAAACAGGGCTAATTTAATTTTCAATATGTTTCACATTTACAAGTAAAACAATAACTAATGGGAAAAACAAAATAAAAAATGAACTTTAAACAAAGAAGGGAAAAAACAGAAGATATTGTACAGCAAGACAACGCACATGGTGGAGGGTTTTTTCTGAATTCATTCTCTGCTCAGAAAGGGTAGCGGTAGGGATGGGTGTCTAGGTGGATATTAGGCCATTGCAGCAACTAGGCCCATTACAGTTCAAATGATGACACTTCTTGGAATGTCCAAAAGGCTCCGTCAGCATAAACATGGTGATGAAAACAGAGTCCATTCAAAATCGACAAACATAAAAAAAGGACTTTGATGCTTAATCATCAAATTTAATCTTCTTTCCCTGTGGCTTTCCGAATCCTCCACCGCCGCCTCTTCCTCCACCTACACAAACAAACAAAAAACAGAACTTAATACACTGATGTTTGGGTGGTTAATACTGTGGTGCATTAAAAAACAAACTGATAATTGTCTGAGGGTTTCTAGCAGCAAAGGATGAGTGAGCCCCTCATTCACTTGATCACACATTCACAGTGGAGCCTGGCTAAGCAACAGTTGGTGGTGTATGCACTTCATTAGCCATATTGGATATACTGACTATAGACCCATACCCAGTGACAACCTTGGATGTACAGTCTTGTATAACTACTTTCCCAAAATGTACATTTAGCCTGAACATGCTGATCTGTAAAAGGAGTCTGCAGCCCAGGATAAGGTATTTGGGCTTCATGCCCAAAATTAACCCAAGATCACCATTGGTTACAATAAATTTGTAACAGTGTTGCCAGCCCAACTCGACTGAAATACTTTGACTGACGGGACTGATCTACATGACACCAATACCGACCACCACATTTAAGGGCATAGAGAACCCACCTCCTCTGCCTCCTCGTCCGCCTCCTCGGTTGCCTCCTCTTCCTCCAAAACCGCCACGGCCACCAAAACCACCCCCACGGCCACCAAATCCTCCTCTGCCGCCGCCCCGCCCACCGAAACCTCCTCGACCACCTCCACGGCCACCAAAGCCTCCCTCGCCTTTGGGCCTGGCGTAGTCCAGCGTCACCTTGGTGCCATCGATTTCACCATGGTCCATGGCATCCTTGGCAGCTTTGCAATCATCTTCAGATTCAAAATCCACAAAGCCAAAGCTATGAAAGAAAAGATTTTGTTTGTTTAATTTATGGCCATTTTCGCAACTAAGGCTATTTAATGGCCAGAGCATTGTGTTATAGAAACTTAAATATGTTTTTTTTTTTTTTTTTTTTTATCTATGCTAGCAACATATTCTAAAAAACCATCAAAGGTGGGATCTTACTAAAAACATCAGCTATAGAATTTTGATAAAATTGTTGTCTTTTGGTTTTTAAGACAGGGCGTTTAGGTTTGTATGTAGCCTCAAATCCCAAGACTTTTCAAAATCAATACAGTAACAATCTATGTGTTTCACATCTAGACTTAGGCAACTCCCTCTTTTAGCATGGGGGGACCCGTTCATCTGTGAGTTCTTTCTACTTCTCGTGCGAATCCATACACCGTCATTGACTAGACAGAGAGGAGCTCATGAGAAGAACATGGCGCAATGTTTTACGCCACTGCACAAATTAGAATGGAGTGCAAGTCTTACCCTTTTGATGCTCCCGTGTCGCGGTCTGTGACAACTCTGGCTGTGACTGCTCCCTCAAAGGACTCCCTCAACGACTCTTCCGTCGTGTCCTCCGACAAGCCTTTCACAATAAGGGTTTTTGTGGGACCTGCATGACAGAGAGAGCATTAAAACTGCCATTCATGCGCTCACGGGCAAGCCAAGGGACCGCAAAATAGATCAACCTGAAATACTTGCCAAATCAGATGATAGCCGCAGTCCAATGAACGTTTTAACATTCACTCTAATAACTTGTAATTGAAAAAAAAAAAAAAAACACATGCATTAGAAAAACTTACCAGAGCCTCCTTTGCCAAAATCTGGTTTTTGTCTGCTCTGCTGACTGAATTCTAATCTAATGTTCCTTCCTTCTACTTCTGTGTTGTTCAGTGAGTCCATTGCCTCTTTTGCTTCATCGACAGTCTCAAATTCCACAAAAGCAAATCTGTTGAGCAAAAAAGCATGATTAAGTAACAGTGCCACATTACCCAACTGTTCCTAGTTGTTTAAACAGGTTCAAAAAATTACAATTTGGAGTCATTTCTATCACCTACCCTTTAGCTCTTCCATTGTTCTGTGGTACCCTTATAGAAACGGCCTTTTCAAATACACTCTGCAGAGTATCTTCTGTTGCACTGTAGGCCAAGTTATTTACAACAAGAGTTTTGCTTGAAGATGCAGAACCACCTAACAAAAACAAAACAAACACTCAGAAACTGCAGATATTGTCTAAAATACAGACACATGGTAAACGGACCAAATCAGGACTTGACTATCTGAGGAAATCCTGCACTGTACATAGGAAGTGAGGTGATCATCATATTTGGCCCATGTCTGGGAAAGAACAGGTTAAGAGTTGTACGGAGTATGTACCTTGTTGTGATTTGCCACCTTGCCTACTCTTGTCGCCAATGAAATCGAGCATAATGGAACGGCCTTGGATTTCTGAACCTTGGGCTTCCTCCATCATCTTTTCAGCAATATCCTCCGACTTGAACTCGATGAAAGCAATGCTATTGAGTGGAAAAGGTCAGACATCAATTGTAAGAATACATATTAATTTAATAAAAGAGCATGGAAAATAAACATCTCGAGTTTGTGGTTTATTGTGCCGCCTTACCCTCTGTTTTGTCCATTCTGGCCTTGTGGTATCCTAATATCAACTGCCTGATCAAAAACCTCCTTCAAGTCATCTTGTGTGATGTGATATGAAAGGTTCTTTACAAACAGTGTTCTCGAATCTCTCTCTGTCAAGACAAAGAAGAGTTGTTTAGGCAGAGTTTAAAGCCACCCGATGTCTGGCACAGAGGGATAAAATGGTGGACCAAAGAGCACCAACCTTTCTTGTCACCCTGGGAGTTCTCCTTGCTTTTAGCCCGGTCCAGCTTCACTTCCAGGCCCAGGAGTTTTTTGCCATTGAGCTCCATGGCTTTCTGCAGGTCTTCTTCAGAAGCAAAATCAACATAGCCAAATTTCCTGGAGATCAAAGAACATTAATTAGCCTAAATTCAGAACACTGCCCATATGAAGCTTTGAAACAACATTATTTGACACTGGTCTACTGTCCATTTAACTCACCTTGATCCACCAAGTCGCACATCCTGAATCTCAAGACCTGCTTTAGAGAAGAACTTCGCCATGGCATCCTTGAGTTCATCAAAGTCTTTATTGGAGTTCAAATTGCCAACGAACAGTTTAAAAGCTGAAAATCAATTTGACACCATGTTAGTAATGTTACTGAGGATGCTACATAAGAATTATAATCGCAAACCTAATCAGAAAGTTCTAAGGTGACATCACATATTTCAGTATTAAGTCCCTTAGTGTTCATCATACTGATGGTAAGAACACATCACATAGATAATGTGATACAGTGGAATTCCTACCTTCCCCATCTGATTTGGCCTTTTTAGCTGGAGGGGTATCCTTCTTGGCATCTGCTTTCCTCTTGCCAGGTGTGACTGGAGCTGGTAAAAAAAAAAAAAAACAGGTTTGCAAACTCATTTTAAGCAATTATTTAAATACATGAAAATCGCCAACAACTACTACACAGAGTTCAACATACCATCATCCCTCGTCGTCTTCCTCGTCATCATCATCATCATCATCATCATCATCCTCCTCCTCAGATTCCTCCTTAGCCTTCACCATACCAGCTTTCTTTGCTGGTGCTGCAGGGGTTGTGTCCATTTCTTCCTCCTCATCCGAATCTGTAAAAGTAAAATTTTAGGCTCTTGGAACGGCATGCAGTAACTACACAGACTAAATTATGCCAATGCAGTCCCATGCACTACTACCTTTATAATCAATCTTTTCTGGATATAATGCACAGAATCAGACTGCATTTACATGCACTTCAATATCCTGGTTATGATGCTTATCCTGATTTTGATCATATTGATGACATGGTGTTTGCATGAACACAGAGAGAGCTGGTTATTAATATCCCTGTATGCATGAATACTAGTATCCCAGTTACCAACAAAGTTCTATTAGCACAGTCACCAACGTTCACACAGGAAACCTCGATAAGGTGTGTACATGGAACAGTATACCGGTTTCATTTCTTTTGGAGTACTGCAGCTTGCATAACCAAATGGTTTCATAACCAACGTGCACAAACACAGTCAATGTGTAATCCTTTCAAATTATGATATTTATTTAACACAATGAAACTCTACATAACCTAAAAACAAATTACTACATACCATCGTCATCGTCATCAGACTCTTCTTTTGCAGGGGCTGCCTTTGCTGGAGCTGCCTTGGCAGCAGGCTTGGCTGGAGTTGCCTTTTTGGCTGGTGGGGCTTCCTCCTCCGACTCATCTGGAATTGTTGAAAAAAATAAGTCACTCTACAGTTTCATAATTAAGGCCATTAACACAAAACTGCTGTAAATATGGAATACTGTACCATCATCATCATCATCATCATCGTCGGAGGAGGACTCCTCTGCCTTTTTAGCCGCTGGCTTCACTGGAGTTTTCTTGGGGGGTGGTGCTACTTCTTCCTCTTCATCTGTTGACATCATTGTGTGCAAATAATTAGTGAATACTCACTAACATTTATCTACTCCAGGACATGAACTATCAATTTATTCTCAATTATTTCTTTGGACCTAGGAAGCCAAGATTCTGAATTATGGATAAAACATTCTTGCAGTTCTTCTACAATTTGAACTACCTCTTTGATGGATACCTGAATCGTCGTCGTCCTCGTCCTCGTCTGATTCCTCTGCTTTAGCTGCTGGCTTGGCAGGTGCTTTAGCAGGGGTCTTTTTCGGGGGCGGGGCTTCTTCATCTGTAGGATTTTTTTTTTTTTTTTTTTTTTAAACAAACTTACATTAGTTTCGAATCATTTTGATAAAAAAATAAAAAATAAACACTGCCTCCAGTACATATTAAACATATACCGCTCTTCAGACAAATTACTTTCACTTCTATCAATCTAATGTGTGGAATAAGTCATTAACCTACATAACAGGACCAAATGAGCACTTGACTATCTTATGAAACCCTCATAGGGAATCAGATAGACAAAGTGCCATCCCATTTGGTCGAGTGTGTTTTGATGTTGAAGAATTAGCAGTAGTCAATTCTTAAAGGTTCTAAAGAGGTTTGAACTGATCAAGTTTTGCTCATACCAGAATCGTCATCATCGTCTTCGTCGTCATCAGACTCCGCCACCTTAGCTGGAGGTGCTGGTTTTTTAGCTGGTGTGGCTACTTTCTTAGGAGGCTCCTCCTCTTCTGTATATGAAAGGTTTTTTCACATGTAAGTAATATCATTAGCCAAGTGTACTACACTGATAGACAATAACTTTGGCCAAATTTTGAGTGGAGTAACACAATATTATTAATGATGCTGTAAAAATAATCATAGCAAACCTCATCAGAACATTTGAAAGTGACATCACATATTTCAGTATTAAGTCCCTTAGTGTTCATCATGTTGATAGAGAGGCTACAGTCCATAGGTAATGCAATACTGTACTGTTATTCAATCTATAACATTGGGCAAGTCTGCCATGTTGACACACATTTGAACAAAATTGACCTTGATGGGACTTTTACCTGAATCATCGTCATCGCTGCTACTTTCCTCCTTAGCAGCCTTGCCATTTTTTACTGCCTTCACTGGAGCAGTCTTTTTTGCTACTTTAGGTGGTGGTACCTGGGGGGATATGGATACAATACACATTATGACATGATGCATTATATCGACGACATGATCTAAGTAACGTTACAGCTGACATACTTTTCATAAACATATCCATGTTAACATAATAGACAACTCACCTCTTCTTCATCACTGTCTTCATCACTAGACTCCTCAACTTCTTTGGGAGGTGGCGGAGCCTTCTTCTTCGGCGGGGCTGCCTGCTTTTTAGCTGCCTAAATGGTAAGAAAAAATAATATGGTAAAAATGTGTAGGCGTTGAAGGCGACATAAAGCAACATTAACGTTCCAGCACTACAAAAGAAGAACACCCATGTGGTATGGCCACCATAACCATTTGTTTATCTGAATGGTGAAATTAAAAATAAAAAAATATTTACATACAATTCATACATTAAATTCTAGCATATAATGTCAAGCTAACAAATGCTACGGAACGCCTAGCATACTTCCACATAGGTAAAGGAGATAGCTAACGTTAACCAGCTAACTCCATGCGACACCCCACGTGGTAGACATATCAAGGTAGCTAGCTAGAAGGATTGCTAGCCAACTAGCAATAACTAATTTAGCAGCTACCTTGTTTTATTAACCTAGTGACCAACGTGCGGAGAAAAAAAAGAATAGACTTAACGAATAGTACTTCTGTTTAATTCCGGAATAAAATTACCACTTAATTGTGTCAGTAACTTAAAAAGACAATATTAGTTACAAAATATTCCGTTACTTGTCTAAACATCTACTGAACTACCACCGAACGTGATCTGTTCCCTACGGAGATCTTTTATAAGTCTATGCTATCTAGCGGGCTAGCTCGAACGCTACGAAATCCAACGACGAATGTCATTTTGCTTTTCGCTATCGTTCTTTTACTGACGTGACGACATAGTTGTATAAAATCATTCATTCGACACCACTAATATGCTTTTCATTTAAGGACCATACTATTTCACAATCAAATCGTGCATATAAAATGCAATAGGGAAGAACAAACATGGCCATTTTGTGACGAACTGTGCAACCATGCGTCGCTATGCTCCGACGGCACGTTGTAGGCCTAGCAGAGTGCAATGGAGAAAAACATGGCTGATCAAGCCTCGTTGGACTAAAGGCCACAGGCTGCACTGCTAAAATCTCATGAATACATCAATGACAATTGCGAAGATGTACATTTTCCAAATAATGCGTGGAATTCGTCTTAGCCCATGCACAAGGCATAGTCCTTAAATTGCATACTTATCTTAAACAACCGAGTATTATCGTTAGAAAGATAGCAGAATTAGCAACATAGCTAGGTTAGCTACCTACGCATGAACTTCGTTCCATTCTAAACTGTACTAATAACAGCCAATAATCCCAATTTAAATTTGAGAGCAAAAATGATGCTTACCTTTACTAGTTTCACCATAATTATGGTGTTTCTGAAAATCTCAAACGGTCACTGTGCAATTAATTAAAATGTCCTACTCTACACGTGGTCGTGCCTACAAACCGAGAACATTAAGAAAGACAGAAGTACAGAAACGGCATGGGTTGGTTTTCTTCTCTGGACTTTACTTGCCATCCCCCCGCTAACCGGTTTCATCCAATCACAAGCCATCTATCTACTATGTAAACACTTCCCGCCTCTTCAAACTCCCTCTCATCCAATCAAACGCCAATCATTTGCATAGCAGCTTCTGTCGCAGGACATGGAAATGGGGTTGTTAAAATGGTAAAATGAGAGTAACAACTATATGTTCTGAAAAAGTAGGTTAGGCCATGTAATTTAAAGACCCTTTAACATTGTGCTTTAACGAAACCTTGCAGGAAATCGTATTGAAAGAGACAAAAAGCACGTGGATAATTTAAACAACCGTTTTCCCCAAAAACCTCTTCGTGTGAAAATGGGTAACTTTGCTGAAATTATTTGGGCTATTGTTAAACACAACAATTGAAACATAACAGTCTGATTAAACATTATTAACATTACACGTGAAAAATAATCGAATGAACTGTAATGACTCGTAGGCTATTATAATGGTTTACCTGGGCTTAGCCAACCCACCAGCTGTTTTTGGAGTTCCACGTGGTCTGCCTCATGAGTTAATCTACATGAGGCTTCTGATAATGGATAGGAATGCTGAAATTAGGGTAGATGGTTGTGTGTGTTCCTCTGACCTAGATCACAGTCTTACAATAAAGCTAAATCTGTTAAATTTGGAGGACCTATCTCGTACATTCTTTGAAGGAGTTTAGTGTTCCGATGTTCCTCTTTTTCATTCTACATTGTCAACATAGGGTAGTGTAACATTGTAGCCTAACACTAGGCCTATAAAGTTACTATATCCTTTCTCAGTTGATGTGGATACAAATTCCAAGCACATGTTTGTTAGTTTCCAGACAAACTTGTTCTGACAATCTGATTTAGGGAGAAACTTGTATGCAATAGCCTAGACTAGTTTTATGCCATGTGGCAAGATGGCATTTCTTCGTAATTTAAGGCTGGTTGATTTGAGTCTAATTTAGAAATACTATTATTTTTTCAGTGTATTGTAGGTTACATGAAAATTACCCGAACAATTCCAATAGAAACATTTTTTAATGAATTTTACAACTAAAACTATGGCAGATGAAAATGTGCACCGTCCTCTATTTCTTGCCATTGCTGTTTGCACCTTTACCCAGAAGGTGGTGTACTCTGCAAAGTTACTTAGGCCTATTTTGAAGGTAGGCTATGGCAATGGAAGACATGCCACACTAGCCAATAGGAAATTCTCAGTTTAACTTGTCTTGCAGTTTTGCCCTTTTTGACACAACTGACGGATTTCAAGTGCATTACAACTCTTTGCAACACTTGCCACCATCTTTGCATCCAACTCATCTATCATTTTTTCATAGCAGTCTACATGTATGTGCTTTTACCTGTCAGCATATGGCAATAAACATGTATATAAAGCATGTATATAAAGCCTGTTGTGTGTGTGTAGTCACAAAGCTGCTGAGTCAAACAAAGTCAACCCATTTTTATGGTCCCACAAAATGCATTAAGGAAGTATTGCTTGTTATATTTCTCGCACAGATTAATGCTGCACGTATAGCTTTTAATTTGAGCACATTTTCAGTGAAAAAATGAGGTGGCTTTTGCTGATAGGTCATCACAGCATGAGTGTCTTGGTCTGAGTTGTAGTTGTAACTTCAGCTATGGGCTTCTGTTGACATCATGTCAAGACAAGCACGGCTGCTCTGTGATCTGTGGAGCAGGGTATAAACAGCCAGCATTATGGGGGAGGCTTGTGTGGTGAAAGTTGCTGGGTGGGGAGGTGTGGTTGGTGGCCAGGCAGAGGTTGACAGGAATTCATATTTGACAGACATGCACAACTGCAGTCATGCCTCTGAAGACATCTTGTGGATGTACAGCACCTCTGTCTGTGTCAGCGGTCAGTGACGTGTCCAAAATGACCTGGCCATTTAAACGGAACGGTGATAATACTCTTAGACAGCCCCTGTTTTCTTCCTGCATCCAACTTCCCTTGAGTGAGCTGCTATATGGCATTCAACCACTGGTTTAAAAAAGACAGTCCACCATTCTCTGGTTCTGAAACCTACTATGACTTTTTGAGTCCAGCATCCATTACACTAACAGGGCTTTTTTCAGCGGGAGTTTACTGTTGGACAGAGTTGGATTACAATGACTCTTTGTTGTGAAACATGGTGTTCCATAGCATATAAGGGTCATAAAAGTGAGCTTGTGGTGCTCATTCCCACATTGTAGGGCCATTCTCTTGCCCACTTGTTGTGTATATGACATTTTCATCTTGAGTGAACAATGAAGGGTTGTCAGAGAGTCTGTCAAAATCTGTTGGCTGCACAAGCATCTAATTTCATCTGTTGTCTCACAACAAATATCACCTTGTATAGGTTGGACCACTCCAACAAAGAGGTTTTATAATTTGTTGATTTCAGTTCAGGTTTTAGGGCAATTTCTTTTCTTATTCTTTCACTGTTCTTTTAACATTTTGTTTATTGGTCATTCTCTCTCTCACTCCAATTTTAAATTTGCGCTCCAATACGCACTCCAATTTGTGCATATTAATAATTTCTCCCTCTCTCTCTGTCTATGTGTGTGTATGTATGACATAATTTAACTTAATTTGTCATACATACATTCATATATAATCAGTATGTATGACATTTAATTTAACTTAATTTAACTTATATAGTGTATTTAGTATTTAGTATTTAGTTTTCTTATCTTTCTTATCTTCTACTGTCTTTATTGTACAGTGGAGTTTAGTTATATGTTTATACTTATACTTATGTTTACCATTTCTGTTGTAAGTGCATGTTTTGTGTTATGTCTGTATGCTACTGAGACCCTTGAATTTCCCCTTGAGGATCAATAAAGTATCTATCTATCTATCTATCTATCTATCTATCTATCTATCTATCTATCTAGTTTGACTAAATTAATGACAAGAGTAATTAGCCAACATGAAAGGAAATGGGCTAGACTGTAGAGGACAGCAGAGTATTGCTTTTAGTAACAACTTCCCTCTATAGGGCTATAGGTGCAAAGTCAGCCCTTGCAATAACCAAGAACTTTCTCACAGTGATGCAATGTTAATCACATCACTGCAGTAAAGACTCACAGCTGACTTGTAGCTGAATAATTGATAGGTGCTGAGTTGACCGCATGCCAGTGTAATCATAGCACGGTAAAAGCACTCATTGTCTCTCATTTTCAAGGCATTCTGCTGTAATCAGAGACAATTAAGTGTGTTTGATTTCCTGAACCTACCTACCTTTCCTTTCATCATCCAAGTGGACATTAACAGAATAAATTCTTTACCCTGGCTCCCATCCCTTCTCCATTAGATGGGCAATCCAGGTATGTCAGATACTATGGGGAGAGGAGATTTTCCCAACTTGTCAGACCAGTTTGTTTTGTCCATTTAATTTGTGTTCCTTTTGTCTCTTTGTCTTCAGTCATGTTTAAATAAGCCTACCCACTGGGACATCCCATTCTTAATGATTCTATAGATTTACATAACTTGGGTTGCTGATGTGGACATACCTTAGTTGTATTTTTAAAGGGATAGTCATGTTGTATTTTTAAAGGGATAGTCATAATCAATGTCTACTGTTGTTAATATCTTCAGCATACTTTCATTTATTCCTAGGATAGATAGATACACTTTCAATTAGTTAGAGGTTTGCTGTGAAGAGCCATCATAGGCTTGCCAATTCATAAGTCTGCAGATGATGAGGCTAAATAAATGAGTCCTCTGTCAAAACTGTCAACATTGTCTGAGCAGAAATATAATGCAGAAAACAAATACAATTGGATTGTGTTTCACATATTGATAAATTGCGTTCATTGTCTCCAATTACATGCGTCCCGAAGAATAACGTTGATTTAACTCTGACCTGAAAACAAACCTACTGATATCTGTCAGCATTAATCAATGACATCAATACCTCATGCAAAGCTCTGAACTTCGTATAATTTGCACTACTTATTTAAATGCATGCATTTAATGGCAAATGCATACAATGGCACTGAATTGATGGTATAGTGTATGATGACATGAATGTACTGAATGAATGAGATGATGAGAATGTATTATTTTACTGACTATTTATTATACCTTGTTTAATGAGTCCAGTACGTAAGTGCACTGAATGTCGTTGTATTACTGTGCAATGACAATATATCTCTATTCTATTCTATTCTATTCTATTCTATTCTATATAAGTCCAAATGTCTTGAATGTATTGTGTCTGATTGGTGTGCCTTGGAGAACTTCTAAATGCATGCCCAATACATTGTCAATAGGATACAACTCCAAAGTCTCAGAGACCGAATAGCTTTCGGGCAAGAGGGTCATCCATTACAAATCAACCACCACTGATAGGTGCAATGAGTTGTTGTACAGGGCTTGCAGATTGTAATATTTGATATCCTTCATACTAAACAGTATGCTATATTCATAGAATAATTTGTGTATGAATATATTGTCAATGGTGAGGATATCACAGAAATTATGTCATGCTATATATTTTTTTCCTGAAAGATATATTAGCCTATGCAATACCAGGAGAGGTATTTGAAAGAAATTGATTTGGAAATGTAGATAAGATTATTTTGGCCTCCATAACCCTCCCAAAGCAGATTTAGACAACCGGCTTTTCAAAACTTATTACCAGTAAGACATATTCAGTCTTTGGGGACTTGTGTAAGCCTATTTCCGAAGTTGGTTCATGAAATAGTTTTGAAATAGGCCTTGTAATATGGTGTGTGAGACCATCCATACCATTCTTTATGGAATATCAGATAATTTACGGATCCTGGGGTCTCTTATGCAACTAAAATTGTTCTCCATACATATCTCAGGAGAATATGGAACTCCTGCTTGGAGTGTGCATGTCCTTAGTTGCAAATTGAGACCCAAATCTGCGTGACTTTGATCTATATACATCTACAGTCTTTGTCTTGCAGAACAGTTATCTTGAAAGGTGCAGTGCATCAGTAGATCTGACATTGCCATCCAGTATACAAATAACATCAAAAACAAACACAAGCAAACACTTTTAAACACTTTCAATTGTAAGAATATTATTTGTAAAAAAGTTTGATGCCTTTGTCTTTATGACCCTGTGTATCTCTTTGCTTGATCAAAGTATTTGTTTCCATAGACCAAATTCATTGGCTGTAAAGCTATTTTAGCCAAATAATGGCCTTTATGTGACTGGAACTGTACACTTCCTATCCAGTTTCTACTCAGATGGCTATCTACATGTCCCCAGAACTTATTAACAATAACAATAATGTAACTGTTGGGTTTTGACATTCCCCATGGTCTCTTTAACTTGAACAGGAGAATGCATTTCCCCCCATCCTCGGTAAGATGTTCAGGAGGTCCAAAACACTATGGAACAGTGAACCAGACAAAATAAACAATGAGTAATGATATTCAATGAAAGTATTAAAACCTAAAACTCTAAATCATGAAAAGGGTCAAACAATATAAAGGAAGATGCTCTGTAAGCATAGCATTTTTGTTGTGTATGTTTTTTATTGTTTAAATATGCCTGTTTCTTCATTCCGATCTTCCTCAACATGTCAGGATGTAGAAAAATCATGATGACCATACTACAAGCATTTTTTGTTTTTTCTAACATCATTGTCATTACCTCAAACACTGGCAATATCAACAGTGTGGTTATCAATATGAAGTCTATCAGAAAAGCCATAAGTGATCAGATTGATAATCACACTCACTCAAAGCAATGCTGCAAACTGGCAACATGAAACATCATACTGATAATTTTAACAACCCCAAATCACAGGAAAATACACATGGTAAAATTAAACTTTGCTTTTATTAAATCAACCGATCAATCATTTGATGTTTCAGATACATTTTCTTAAATTAAGAAATAAGAACTAACAGAAACATGGACAGTTCGTGACATTTATTTACAAACATCATTCTGTTGTATGTACATACCTTTACAGATATTTCAGAATGAAAATCTCAGTTATATACATAATTTGTATTTATAGAGGTGACATTTTCTGTCAAATCTAAACATTACAACCAACCCCAAACCCCCTAATTTGCAATAAGGAACTTTAAAAATAACAGATCACCAGTACCAGCAGTTGATTTTCTTTGTTCACAGTTTAAATCATACCCTCAGTCCAATTCATCTCAAGTATATCAGCATTTATGTGCACATTTCTATTGTTGAAGAAACTATGTTAGAATCATGATTATATGAAACTGTAAACCCTTCAAAAGGTCTGACAGAAACGGCATCATGGCCTTATGAATGGCATCAAAATGGCATTACGAGTGCGATCTCATTTGGAGTGTTTCGGAAATCAACATAACCCTTGTGAGCTATACTGCCCTACAAAGCCAAAATGCAGTACCTGCAAATTTCCAAACTGAGAAAACCAGCTTTTTTGTTTGTCACAGCGCATTTTAGCAGATACTGTAAAATGAAAACCCCTATATCTCTAGGAAATGTTGCAGTAGATCAATGAGATTTTAATAGATTGATTGGCGGATATGGCGTTTTATATTGGTGCAAAAAAGATACGGCACTGGCTTTGTAGGGCAGCCTACTGATAAAGAAAGCAGGTGTGTGTTTTATACAAATGACCAACAAAACAGAGTTTCAGAAAATGTTGGTGAGGTAGAAATTTTTGTAGGATCTTCCTTTCTTTGTGGTTCTTCACACCACAAACAGTTTTGTAGCAAGCGGTCCTTTAATAATCTGTAGCTCAAACTGCCATCAAAATCCCTCTGAATAAATGTCACCAAAATAGTTAAGTAAGATTTCGTGTGCATATAAATACATTCACATTATAAAATCTTATAATTTACTCGGCCACTGACATTTCTCTTATGACGCAGTACATAAATTAATATTATTATGCATGTTACACCTCCAAAAACAGAGTACTTCAACTTGAGCAAACTCAAAATTGACATCCGTCTCCAATTACATGCGTCCCGAAGAATAAAGAAATGGAAAGGCTATAAGAGTTGTACTTTCTGTGAGCACACAAGGTTGCTGTTGACGAGTTTCCACATAGCCATGAGCTCTGGGGGAAGCAGTTTGTGTACTACGATCATGCCTCTGAAAAAACATGGTTCTCTATTCAGTTTGCTCTTCTTGTTTCTCATAAGTCCAAATGTCTTGAACGCATTGTGTCTGATTGGTGTGACTTGGAGAACTTCTAAACACATGCCTAGGAATACATCGTCAATAGGATACAACTCCAAAGTCTCAGAGGCCGAATACAGCTTTCGGGCAAGAGGGCCATCCATTAAAAATCCACCACCACCAGCATAAGGTGGATAATGAGTCTTGTTGTACAGGGCTTGTGGAATATAATATTTGTTATCCTTCTTACGGATAGGCTTTGCCTTGAAGATGACATCACCAGCAAATAGATTTTTAACATCGGAACTAATCTCCAGATACTCAATTATGTTTGGCACACTGACAAACACGTCATCATCACCCTTGAAGATGTAGCGCACTCCTGGACAGTAGGTGGAGAACCACTTGAGGAAGTGTGTCTCCTTGAGGGTGAGGTTGAAGAAGCTATCCATGAAATCCCACTGCAGGATGTCTCCATAGATGTAGTCCTCATACTCTAGCAGCTTCTGGTGGTTGGCCTTCTCCGCCTCATTGGATGAAGCTCCAAGCAGGAAGAGGGTCTTGATCTTCCTTCCATCGATCACCTGCTCCTTGCCCCACGTTTTGCGTATAACCTCCCTGCGGTCGTGTTGTGTGATGATGGACTTCACCACCATCAGTAGGTAGATGTCCCCAGAGCACTTCTCCGGGTGATTTATGGTCATGGGAAAGAAACGGCAGTGGCGGTAAAGCAGGAACTGCTTAAAGGTGGGCTCCAGCCCCGCGAACCACTCGGTGCTGGTGAAATTGAGGTTGGCACTGCAGTTGGCACTGGTGATGTCCCAGCTTTTGGTGATGAGCTCCTGGGTGACGTGGTGAGGCTCCTCCACGGTGGAGGTCTCCTGCTTGGGCTTCTTTGCCTTCATGGGCTTCCAGAAGCGATTGGCTAGGGTGTAGGGGCCCCTCTTTTGCACGTCGGTCTCGTCAGAAGGCTCCTTCCGGGTCTGCCTATCCAGCTGAAACTGTGGACCTGTGCTGATGTTGCCCCTCTGAACAATCGTCAGGGTGACCCCAGCCAGGAAGAACATCAGACACACTCTTTTGCAAACTCTCCATCGGTCCCTAGAAGTCATCCTACGAAGAAAAGAAAGAGGACAATTAGTGTTTGGGAAGCAGTGGGAGTAAACTTTGTTCGTAGTCTGCTTTAAGCAAGAAATTATGAGTATTCTGATCCATTTATTGTGCTTGAGTGCTTTAGACTTTCAATAACAAGGTCACTGCAGATGCAGAAGAACAACATAACGGAGAGCTCATGCTGATTGACTGTTCATGAGTCAATGGACTTCTAGGTATGTGGATTATTTTTCATAAGCCTACCACAAACATGTTAGTCAAATCAAATGTGTGTTCATTAAAAGGAATTAACTAGTGATATTTTCATGTTGTAGGCCTACCCTATTTATGAATCAATCTATTCATTAAACCATAAACAAATTTCAAGAAAAAAGTAGCAGCAACTGGAATCCATGCATTTCCACTGAATTATTTTTGGAATCTGATCCCTTATCATACCTGTTCATTCTTACTCGTTGCTCGACTTATCGTGACTAAATTCAAGATGGCTGCAAACGCTAAACTTCGTGGAAGATACTGTCTGTATAAATCGCCTTGTAAGTAAACTACCAGTGCTTTTTCAAAGTTCTCAATGTCTCGTTTTAAATGTCAGGGCCCTCGAAGTCTACCAATGAAGTGTGGAGATACATTGAGCCTCGTAAATGGGTGTAAAACAGTGATTTATTTGCATGGCTAGCCCGATGCGAAGCACCACTATTGAAAAAAAGATGTTGTTGTAGCATCGGCTAACTAGCGCCAGATTTTGGAGTGCAGGGGACAAGCCGAGATGGGCTATGAGACATACGTTCACACTCGGTATCATGTTTCGATACACTTTAGGTCAATATCACACCGGAATTCTCCTTTAACATCTCCAAGAGTAAAAATAGGAGTAGACAACAGAAGTAAACACAACTCGTAATATTTTATAATAAGTCTAGACTGAATGAAAAGGGTAACTTATTGAATTGGAAATGTACTCCAAGGCAGAGTTATTTTACCCACAGTAGTTCAGAATAGAACATTTTCTTTCACGCGCCAGCACGCATACGGTCCGGTCGAATCCAAAAACCCAGACAAATTAAGCGTGAATTCAATCTTGAATTAGGATAACAATTCTCAGACATACTCACATTTTCCACAAAATATAGCAAAAAGCCTGCCGCCGGAGAGATGGTGGGGAATGGTTCACTGAAGAAACAAATCCGCTGTTACAGCTGACACGGGTCTATGGGTGGTCGGCAACTGCTGAAATATCAAATATTGATAGCCTACCAAATATCCCCCCACGGACTCACTCTCAGCGCTGGACAGTAGACAGAGGTCTGGTCAGTGCGCTCAAGCTTTTCAAGACGTGAGTGAAGTTACGTAGATGAAAATGCAAACTTGAGCAATCACTTACTCCACCCCTTCACGGACGAGAGACCGCAGTGTGTGGGCAATCACGCACCTGAGCAAGATTAGTGAGTTAAACCAACTAAGTTACTTCATGAACACATCTAAACTAATCATCGCAGTGAACAATGCAATCGGTTTTTGAATTATTTATGTAATTTCTTCAACTTCATCTTAGTACTACAAGAGCAATTGTCTACCGGTGTTAAAAAGGGGGCTTTGACTAATATGAAAATTTAGTTAACCATACTAAACCTTTTTCGTTTAAACTTTCAAAATAATCCATCATGAAACTATATTTAATGTAGACGTTGGTATTTGGGTCAATGACGTGACGCTCATTTTTTTGTGTACATATGGGTTACATACATTTAAAATTGTTAAAATTTGAAAATAATTTGACAAATTATTTTCAAATATAATTTTCATCAAACCCTAATCTTAAAGTTTTGGATTTATTTAATTTTGAAAGAGTATTAACTGAATTTGGGTAAAATTGTCAACACGGTGCAACCACAAAAACATGAACCAAATAATTACACTTGCTGAAAAAAATGTGAAATTCTCTCCAAACTCCCTTCTAAAATAATCTGGCATGATCTTGCACAAGAACCTTTCTATATTTAATACAAGTAATGAAACCCCATTGTTCTGAATGTTTGAATTAATATGGGGAATCGTGTCTGTCACATCAACCACTTAAAATGTCAAGTGGTGTAACCACCATTTAAGGAGCAATTTTGTATGTATTATGTCAGAGAATCATGTGACAGGAAATTATGTCATAGAGAAGGACCCTTCAAGACCCCAACTGCTATGAGTCAAGGTTAGCAACTCTCTTAAAGTAACATAATAGTGTTTTTAGGCCATGGCCAGGCAAGCTTAGGTTACATGTCAAATGGTATGACCTTTTAAAAATGTTGATAAATCAAAATAATCATACGATATTCAATTTAATGTAAAAACTGTGTTTGAATATTCACATAAAGGTGAAGTGTGTACATAGTTGTCCATAATAATGCCTGCAAATTTTGCTTTTAAATAGAAACTCTTTTCTGTTTGAGACCAGTTTGATCAGATTCAGGGCCAAGAGTATGTAATTTTAGGTGCTAATTATATTATTTTTATAATTTAAATTAACTAACTAACTGTTTAGCATGAACAATAGCTTTAAAAGGGTTTAATTAGATTGCAATTTAAGCGATTTTTGAAATGTCAAAGCTTTTCATTTTAAATTTAAACTTCCATAATTATTTTTTAATATTTTATTATGATGTATGTAAACAGTATGTTCAAATTATAAATAAATAATATAAATACATTTATTATATATAAAATGTGCCTCTTGTCCCCCAATGGATGCCACTTCCAAGCAAGAAATACTTGTCTCTCCACAGAGTGCATGTGAACGCAGATCCTGCTGTTGGTTGGTTATTAAGAAATTATCATACCCACTCTTTCACTCACTCTTATTCTCTCTCACACACACTTTGGGCCCTAATTTAGCAATATAAAATGCATGGTCACTAGCAAATAGCGTAAATACATTTAGGGGTTTGTCCAGTCCACATTCGGGGTGGGTTTGTTATCAAACGTCAGGTGCCCTGCGCAAAAAGGTGGCTCTTATGTTTCTTAATCAGTCATGGGTGTGTTTTGGGCTTAACATCCTTTAAACCAATGAGGAGGACATCTGTCATTCCCTTTAACAGCATGCAGGGCAACTTCAAACAGCGCATCAGTATTTTGATAGTCAGCGGTGTATTTGAAGGAATCTGCTTGTACGCAAGACCGTATGGAACAGGTATTCCACTAAGAAATTCTTTACTAAAACCGAGTAGAGTATAGGCTACACACATCTGCACTTGTCTATTAATTGAAAATATAGGCAAAGTGAAACTAACTTCACTGTGGTGTCATAGTCAACGACAAAACAGTTATACACAGTTAATTACTTTCAATATTGACTAACAATGGGTTACCAGCAAAACATAGCCTGAAAAAAGCAAAACTTCCCCCTATAATGTTCGAATGACTGAATAAATAACCTAAGGACATTTATTCTGCAGAGGAATTGCTGCTTACTGTACATCTCGTGACAGTGACGTGTTTCATATGCGCCTTTTGCTATAGACCAGGCTTTTCTTGGTCAGTGGCGTAATGCTTTTTAGACGGTATAAGATAGCGATTTTTAGATCATGTGCCAGACCACACCTTATGTCGGTAATTGCCACACCCCTGGGCGCATTATTTAATAAAAGTGAAGTGTAAGATAGGAAAAAACTTTGCGTCAGAATAATAATACGCTTTGCGCTAGTGTTAATTTTGTCACCTATTTTTAATTTAGTCTTAGTCTTAGTCTTGTGACGAAATGTCCTTTTTAGTCTTTGTCATATTTAGTCATTCAAATATAATTTTTGTTAGTCAAGTTTTAGTCAACTAAAAGTCTCGTAATTTTAGTCTAGTTTTAGTCAAAAGAAAACTAAAGCTATCTTAGTCAGTTTTAGTCAAAATATTTCAGTCTTTTTTTATAACAAATTATTTCAGTCAGTCAGTATGTTTACATGCACAGGTAAGTCGAGCTACAGTTATAGCTCGGCTGGGATTTGACCACAGACAGTAAAAGATTTGATTGGACCACTGTCATGATCTTCGTAGACCAGTGTTTCACAAAGTGTGGTCCGCAAGCTATCCCAAGTGGTCCACGAGCAGACGTGGTAAAATATAATATAGATGAGTTGTTTGCAATATTGAACCAACTTTCATGTAAATTCAAACAGTTCTACAACACTGTCTGTGTCAGATATGCCAGTTTAAATAATATGAATCCTCTGACACAATTAAGCCAAGTGCAAAGACAATAAGCAAGGTGGTTCAGTGAGTATTGTTTAGGCTAATATACTGCTAGGTCTATTTTTAATTGTTTTTAGCTAGGTAGTCCGTATGCTTTTTATTGATTAGTTAAGTGGTCCTTCATCTGAAAAAAAGTTTGAGAAACACTGTCTTAGACTCAAGTATGAATGTTTACTCCGCCACGCTTAGATGGCAATATGCTCAAACGCAACACAAACTCTCTATCTTAGCTAACTTGCTAGCGAACTTTCCATATTAGCTTACTTGCTAGCAAACTTTGCATCATCAGTGTAACTAGTTAAATAGTTGACATTACTTGCTGAAAATGTTCGTATGGACATTCTGGGGGATGTTAATTTGTATATGTATGAGAGAAGCTTCAACTTCTGGGTATGTAGCATTGTGGCCTAATGCCTAGGTAGTTAGCTTGCTAACTCTGACAGAAATCTCCGGTGTTCTTGTTCCATGTAGTTTCGTACAGGGTTGCAGCAGAGAATGTCTAGTTGCAGCAACAGCACGTAGACTAGCCTACAGGAAAGCTGCTGCGCATGAACCATGAACTCATTCGGAATATTTTGAAAACGTAACAGCTATTCTGGATTCTCATTTTTTAGACGAAAATGAAGAGAGATTTTATCTTAGTTTTTATTTCATGCAAAACATTTTAGCCTCGTCTTTTTTCGTCAACAATAATGCATCTTAAGATAGTCTTAGTCAGTGTTTCAGGACATTAGTGCAGTCTTGTCATCTTCTCGTCTTAGTCATGGAAAAAAAGGTTGTTGACGAACATTTTTTCTCTAGTCTTGTCTGACGAAATTAACACTACTTTGCGCCAGGTTTTGCATCGCGAAAATAGGGCCCTTTATCTCACTCTCTTTGAAAATAATGGGTTCAAATAGAACACAAGTTTCTTCATTGATGTTATGAAATGATATTTGATATGGAATATGATGAATGACATAAATACATATCAAAATATCCCATTCAGTTTACCTTGATGCCTATTTTCTGTGTCAATTTCATGTCCTATTGCTATAAACGTTTTATGGTCAATTGGTGTAACCAGTATTTTGTCTAAAATACTAATAATGTACAAAAAAAATAATATGGATAATGATTTAAAACTGTACTTTACTGTAATAATGGTTGTTTAAACCATTTTTACTCAAATGGTCAAAGAATAGACAGAAAACAAGATGTTTACAGCATATGGTCTTGCTCAGTACAGTGAAAAACCCATATAATTTAAATTTAGAAATAAATATAATAAAACATATTCTCATAGGATATTACAAAATAAACTAATAATTTCATGAGAGCAATTGCATGAACTCTAGGAGGTGTGAAATATTAGATATTTGTCATTTTTGTGGTTACACCATTTGACAATTTAACAGGCTGTTAGTTCTATCTTTTGTTAAAAAATAGCATACACGTCATATTAAATAATATGAATACAACAGAAATACAAAGTATACACTTTAGCAAACCTCAGGCATGTTTTGTTTTAAAGTTTTAAAGATATTTTTAATTTTCTCATCTTACCAACCCTTATCTGTCACTGATCCATTTACAGGCTACCACGCCCTAGTCTTTGATGATGGCAAAAAGTCAAATGGTAAGGAGTTTTTGTATGGCATTGTTATCTGTGTTTCATTCAGTGTCAGACCACTTGTCATAAAGCCATCTGAGGGGGGAAAAACATTTTGCAGTCACAGCAGCAAAACGTCTTGAAACAGGATATAGAATTGTACATTAAAGAAGAATGGTTATATTTCAACAAGTGAAAGAACTGAACCTGGTGATTGCTGTAAAATAAATTGTGGACATATGAGGTTCAGGTCTGAAACCTGTTGGAACATGTGGTGTGGAGGATGTTTGAATTTTTTAGTGACGTTCCACATAGGCTACACATTCTGAGTAGGCACACTCTGACTGGGTGACTGACAGTGGCTTTTCACCCTCAGGGAGAAATAGGTTGAATTAGGAGCGAAAGGAATGCATGATTGACTTTATTTATCTTTATTACTGGATTACCTTGTTTCCTCAATGTAGCCTATAATCTGGGCTAATTATTGAATACTGGAGGAATTGAAGAAATACGTTTATTGGGTTTGTAGTTATGCTTTTGGCTGTTGCATTAAAACTTGTTTAAATTAAGGTTTGTGTGGTAGGCTACTGTAATGATGTAGATGTACCTGGGCCCTTTCCTTCACACTGAATGGCATCTGGTCATCCTTTGCACATTCATGGTTACATGCTTTTAGCAAACCTACACAAACCTACTGAACAAAACTTCCACTTTCTGTAATTTAAAAAAGTCAATTCAGTGTCCTGTTGGCACAGTGGACAACATTGCTGAATGAGTTTAACATGGGTTGAACCTGATGAAAAATGATGGTGGGCGGGAGGGATTCTCAAACTGTGGGGAAGGGTAGAGAATAACACAGACAGATATATCATGATAAGGAAACAGTTTCATAGAAGAAATTTCAGATAAGCAGCCTATTGCAATGCACAGTTCCCGTTCTTAAAAGTCCGATATTGCTTCAGCTTTTATACCAAAAGGTTAAATTTGTCCAAGGTGACAATGTCCTGCCCTAGCCCTATGATTTTATTGTTTTCCTTGCAGCTCCTTGTTTGCTGTGAGAGCACCTTATTCACGGAAAATTACCCTTACCACAATATTTTCAAATACCTCGACTTCTACTGACTCCACACACTTAAGGCCAACCATCAGTGAGGATTGATTGACTTGAGTAGCACTTTGGAGATACATTATGGAACCCTTTCTCAGGACCATAGGCAATGGGTCAGTCATACTGGGTTCATGCAGACTGCAGAATGCAGCGGAATATCATCTTTGATGACTCAGATCATCATCCACTTCAGCACTTTGCACTTAAGGTCTATTGCCAGAGACTTTTTAATGAGGAGACAGCACTCAAAAAATCCTCCTTAGAAATGCATGGGTTAGTTTGTAACATATGGCAAGTTGTCTACCCATATCCCGCCTCTTCAGAATACATTGTGCCAATCATGTGGTGTGTTGTCAATACATTGTGCCAATCATGTGTTGTGATCTCACTGCTGAAGCAAGGTTGGTGTTGTGGAGCCGCACGCACATTTTTGCTGAAATAGATACCCGATAAGTGACCAAAAAGCATTAAAATATGGCCGCCAAGTGGAGGGACTTGCCTAAAAGGACTTTGCTATTGCTATATGATGGATGTGTATGTGACAGTGAATGTGCTGACACCTATGCTGTCCATACATTTTATGAGTTTATATGTAGCAGGAAGGCTGTTTCATTATAACTGTAAGACCAGAACTGGTAAAGATGGTACCAGTAAAACTGCAAGGCTTTAAAAATAATACAAATGGCCTTGGACATGAAACAAAAGATTGATTCGCAATAGGAACAATTCAGTCTGATCTCAGCTGTCCCAAAAAAACCCTCCTTCCTTTTCTCCCTCTCCCTATATCCTGAGCTGCCTCATCCGTCTCTGTTTTTCCCATGTGCATCCTGTCCTGTTTGCAGGGGCTGATTTTTTCCGTTGTCCCTCTTAAACTCCAGTGTGCTCAACTGAAAGGTATCTAAATGGTATGCACTGGTAAAGATTCAAATGTTATGAGAAAGGCCTGAGCTGTTCCTCTGTTCCGAGATTCACAAGGCAATGAGATGTCAACAGTTTTTTTTTTGTACACTAAAGTATTGTACAAGGTGGGGGAATACACCCCTTACACGGTACCAACATTCCTATTCTATAATACCTTACTATAGACGATGGCTAGCAAATCATTCCCTCCATACAATTATACCCCTGCATGAACTATCTGTTTAACCCCTGTCAGGGTCAGCCTCAACAGTCCAATAAAAGTCATTTGCTCTTTCCCACTCTTCCTCTGAAGAACAAGGAAGTTCAAGACCACTGGTGGTGAACATGGACTTCCTAAGTGAGGGTTGGTTGCATGGTTCTCTGGTTCATGTGTCTTAACTTGCCTGACTGCAACATCAGAAGGCTGATAAAAGATTAACAAGAGGCTGGAGGTCTTCCTTTTGATTGTGACAGAGAGGTGCAGAGGAAACTGTGGCTCATTGATGAGTGAAGGGGGCTTGCTTATGGAACACCATGCCCCCCATCTCTCCCTCTCTACAGGAATTCAGATAGCCCCTGGGGGCTGTGCTCTTTTTCTTGCTTTTTTCCACATGTCAAGCTGGGTTGTTTTGTGTTTGAACGAGAGACATCTGAGTAGTTCCTTCGACGCATCTCTGCTCAGCTGTGCCGCAAAAGTAAACACCTGCAGCTCCCTCACCCATTTGGCAGCTCGTGGTGGTCATCTTCCGACACAGCTGACATACTGTAGCTGGATGTGGGCAGAGAGAGCTTTGATTTCTGCCACCTGATATTATATAATCATCCTCCAACACAGCTCTCAACAAAAATATAATATAGCCATGGATAAATCGTCATATGGCCATGGATAAATTGTCACATTCTTCCTCATGTTATTTTGTTTGCCATTTATAATTTGATAAAATTGTAAAGAATTTATAGGCTTTGTCACACCAACTAGACTGTAAATAAAATTATTCAAAAGCGTGACAGGAGACAAATCAGGTCTTTTATGAATTGATATGCCAACACCGGGCATGTGTGTGGGAGTGCTTGTGTGTCATTGCAGCACTTACGTCACCTGGAGGTTAGTCAGGAAAGGCCAGAGGAAGGCTGCGCACACATCTCAATTCATCCAAACAGTGTGACGTATACCAGATGGACTTCCATGTCCTTCCTAAGCCTAATATGCTCACTCCACACCAACTGCAAACATGACTTAAACATCAAACCTCAAAAAAGGATTCCGTACGTAACTTGCACTGACGAGGCACTAATGTATATTTAGTTGGCTAAGGATGGCTGGAACGTCACAGGTGTACAGTCAACTCCCTGTGCCAACAGCTTTCTAATTACATTGCTTCATTGCTTAAGGCTTGGCAGAATTTGAATGTCCGGTAAGAGACATTTGTTGTTTGGATTTGTTGATTTAGTGCAAGTACAACCAGAATTCACTTAAAATGACAGTAGTTTACAGGCATTGTCATAAGCAGCTTATGTAAACAGCAACGTCATATTAAGTGCACTCTGTAGGCTGTTTACAGGGCAGGGTAGAGGGCAGGTGTGTGTGTGTGTGTGTGGAGAGATATCTGAGAACAGACAAAAAGTGGCCCCCACTCGGCGGCGTCTTTTATCAGGCACTGCTCAGCGCCGTCTCCAGATAAACACAGCTGACGGAGTGTGAGCGATCCCGCTGACAACAACAGCTCCAGCTACGCTGGATGTCCTCTCAGGAGAGAGAGAGTCACCCTCCTGACAGTGTTTTCTGTCTGCCTCCACTCACACTAGGCACACTTAAATAATCAGGCATGACTATGCGACTATACTATTTATGCTAAATAAAGCCAGGCTGTTGATGTCCCATCTAATGATGTACACTGGTGCAGAAAGAAATATTTGGCCTTTATATATGAATGCAAACACAAAACAAGTAACAATGAAACTAAAACAAGTAACTTCGTTGTTTGGGGGTACCACTAGTTTGTTTTCAGTCCCAATCATGGAGAGCATTAAGAAAGATATCAGTAAGAAAGAGAGGGCTCACAAAATAGAGATTATTTTGTCCCTCAATCTTGATTTTATGGGACAGTTATTTCACTTTGAGCACTGCGGCCCACTACCTCTCTCCCCGTTTCCCCCTCTCCACCACTGTTCTGTCACCCCTGCCCATGTTTGTTTTGATAGTGAGTCCCTCTCTTCCTCCCCGTCGCTGTGGCGACCGGTGTGATAGCAGTGTTATAGGCTTATGAGGAGAAGAGACCACCTGGACGGAGCGCATGATGATGACACACACAGCCTGTTTCCTCTGATTGTGCTGATGCTCTGTTGTGGGGCTGCAATACAATCATGTCTCTTCGCTGACTCATTCAAGTTACCTGGTGTTATGGATGTACACCACAGTGAATACTTCATGTGTAAAACACTAAGTCCTGCTTTTTCTAATTAAAACAAACTGACAAACTTGTTTTTCAGACACGACTATCAAAACAGGAACTTTAACAGTGTTATGATTCAAGTGTTGGCAAATGTGTTGTACAAAACAGTGACAAAGGTCTAAAACAATATGATTTGCAATAAGGACTCAGTGGGAATACGGACTAGGCTAAAAGCTAATAGTCTTTCAAAGTTAGTGCTATTAGCGATTGAGTTGTTTGCCTGTGCATTAAGTAGTGGTTGGCCCTGCTCCTGCCTCACCCAGTGCAACTAGCCTCTCTCCACTCTGCAGCTGACTGCACTCCTCAGAGAGATGGCAGCGGCACAGAGTGACCGGATGTGCCTGCGGTGGGAGCATTGACAACCCACTCACACACACTCCAGCCTACAGGCAGAATATTCTGGAGAGTTCAGAGAGAGAATGAGGGAGGGAGGGAGGGGGAGAGAGTGCAGAAAGAAGAAAAAAAAAATAGCATTCAACAAATCAAACACCTGCTCAGGAAAGTGACCAGGAAAAGGCTTGCTCTCGAGTGTCGGCCTGCCATGCAATGCCAGTCACACAGATGTGCATACACTAACACACACCTTTCAGGAAAGACTTAATTTTCGAGTCTGGACATACATAGCAGCCTACAAACACAATGGCAAGTATAGTGCAACTTCCAATTGCTCCACACACCGTTCCACCAAAAGAGGTTGTTTTTGTCCGTGTGGAGATGTGCAGCTGTTGGGCAAGTCGGCGAAGGAGCCATGACACACAACGGGACGTGAGCTTTCTTCCCCAGATGGGGGGGTTTGACAGCTTTATGTGGCGACACACAAAGGCAACAGTGTGGACAACAGCACCCACGACTGCGAGCCACCTCAGTCCCTGTACTTTCTTAATCACGAGAAAGAGCAGAGAGAGAGGGAGGAAAGGAAGGAAGAACAGTATCATATGGAAAGGCTATTTGAACACAGTGGCTACATGCTATTGCAATAAAAGGGAGGGTTAGCCCTGTCATTTCTGAACCCACCGCATCATCAACATTTTATAACTTGTGAGCCAAGCATGTACAGTCAGTGTGAACTGATGTGTGGCAATATTGGCATCTTTTGGATATGTTTTTACTAGTTGGCTAAAAATATACCCACTAAAGACACTTGGCTTCCTCTTCAGAGTTGCCACTAGCATGGAAACACTCAATATAATGTGAATCAAAATGGCAAACAATATGATGTGTTTATTAAAATCTTTATTGTACCTATACAAAAATAGCAGACATTGTGGCTGGTAAAATACATGGTCACATGTTAAGCAGTACCTCTAAAGTCTATTAAAAGTGCATTGATATGCCTGTACAGTCATTGCAGCTAGCTACACTGTGCATCTACAAACCCATGGTGGGATTAATATTTTGCACTGTAAACAAAAATGATACTGTAACAATCATACAGTATGAGAGAGAGTGTCTCCTTTTGTAAATGCAGTGACCACTACTACACCAGTAGTGCAATCTTGGACATGAAAGAGTTGACCAAATCCTTTCAGTCCATTCACCACATTGATCAAAAAGCACAGGTCGCATAAGCAATAATGGAAACTTCAGTCAAACTCAATGGAAAACAAATATGTCTAATTTGCTCTCAAATGAAATGTATGCCTGTGTTTCAAGCTAATGATGATGGAGTGTATATTACCATTACAGTGGATATTCTTAATTCTTAATGAAACCCATCAAGCCTACAGGAGTCCTTCATGTCTCCAGCTATTTGGTCATACAGCAATTAAGCGAGCGAGGCAGCTAAAGAAACATGAGCACATCAAAGAAGGAGCCAATCTCTTTCACTTCAGAGCAATCAAATGCTACACTCTGCTGCACCTGTCACAGGCTTGAAGGTCAATCACAGGCTTGAAGAGGGAGCCATTAAAGAAGGAGAAACAGACAGAGAAAAATATATTGTACAGAAAATGCAGCCTGGCTCAGAACGGCTGATATAAAGACGAAGCTTTATTGACACCTGAGAGTATTTCAAAATCCATGAGTGAGCAAAAAGTACCAGCTTCAGCCAACACAAATGGATGGACTTGGATGGTCCAAAAACACCACTACCATGTAAACAAAACACTACAAATCACTGCACTCAATATGGCAATAATTCATATCGTTAAAAATCATCAGCTGAGCAAATAAGGGGACTTCAAATTCAATCTGGAGGAAGGTCACGTATGTCAGTAAGGGATTAACACTCTATGTAAACCATTGTCTCAGGAGAACAAGGGGAGAAAGGTGTTGGGCGCCCAGACAGGGCTCACTGATGAAGAGGCAGGTTGTGGAAGTGAGGGAGATAGAGAAAGAGAGAAAGAGATAAATAGAGAGAGAGAGAGAGAGAGAGGGGAGGAGGAGAAAAAGTGCTTGTTGTGATTATTGCTGGAGCGTGTTGTGTTACAGGAGTCCTTCTGTGGCGGGGTTGAAAGCAGCGAGGGGGGCCACAATCCTGGTCATTGTTCTCACCGTGCTCCTGCTCCCTCTCCCTCGCTGGCTCTGGAGGATTCTCGGTTGGGCTGACTGTGATAAGAGGTGCGGATGCTGTTACAGGAAGCTGGATGCTCCTCTGGAGATAGGCCTCCCCCTGGTGAAAGAGATCTTTTCACTTCCTATTCGACAGGCTGCCTGAAGAGCAGAGGAACAAAGAGGGGAAAAGAGGAGTGAGTGAGTGTGTGTGTGTGTGTGTGTGTGCATTTTGGGGGGTACGGGGCGGTGCGGTACGATATACCATATATTATAAATTGACCCTGGGCCTGAATCCAGCATAAGATGTTATGGGGCCTTGTTATAGAGTGGGATGTCAATCAGAACAGGTGAATTCTAAGTGTTTTACAATTATACAACTGTAACATTTACAATCACGTGTACAGGCCACCCAGGGCGATAAGGTATCTACAAAGCTAAAAAGTTGACATAAAGCAATCATATCATCACCAGTAAGTGTCATTGATAACGCGAATAGACAGGCAAGCATTATTTAGCTAGCAAATGCAGCACTTTCCAACCGCAAATGTATGGTCCGTTAACTCTATAGGCAAACCTCCATCTGAAGAGTTCAGAGTGCTCCTCTAATACTTCACAGCCACATGGCACCCACGTTTGATTACTATTCAATTTTACAGTGTCTCAAGGCGTCTGACTCCACTCTTAAAGCAAATACAGGTTTTATCTCAACAAGGCCCCCTTGGAGAGTGTTCTCACTGGACTCAGCCTAGACCTTACTGGAGAGATAAAGAGCCAGGCTACACAAGTTTACTCAGCGTAATGATTCTTAAACATATTGTGGGGGCACCATCTGTCTGTACATTAGCCTAATGTAATGGGCTTTCCGGTCAGGCTTCTTAGGCCTGGACCAGAGGTAATCATTCTCAAATGCAATAAAGTCAGTAGAGAGGGAAAGTGATGTCATCACCACTTCTGTGGGGACCAGACCACTGTGTGAGCTACACAGTACGATGAAAGAGAAGAATCTCTTGGGGCTTTCTTTTTTCCTGAGCTCAGATGACGTTTTTCTAATGTAAATAGTTGGCTAGTGTAATCAGGGAGAAAGCTAACAACTACAGGACATTACTATGGGGATCAATAGGATGGGTGTGTATACTAGGGTATACACAAGGTTTGGTCTCTGACAGTATGTCATGCATTATTTTGAGTGGTATTATTAAAAAATAGTCACCTTTGAAGGCAAGTTATACAACAGTGTGTTAACCCAGTGTTTCTCAAACTTTTTTTCTGGAGACCCACTTTTTAAAAATGACAGACTATCGCGACCCAACTCGTGACTGTGGTAGTTAACAAACTAGATCCTTATAGAAAGCTGTTAGCTTTCCTAAGCTATAAGGTATAAGGAACCAATGAGCTAGACAACAAATTCCCATTATGTTATTGTGTAGCTTAGTACCCTGGGAGTGAGACAGCTATAAGTTAGTGTCTTGAGAGTGACAGTTGTCTGCGTGACTTTCTGAGTCACTCCTTAGATCAGTGGTTCTCAAACGTTTTCTTTCATTCCCACTTTGATCAAGGGGGCATTCTCGAGCCCCACCTGTCCCTCATCGCTCTAAGAAAGTGGTAGGTCAAGCTTAAAATTGTCAAATTTATTGAAATAATGACAAGTTCTAAATATATCCTCTTAAACAGAGTTAAAAGCAGCTGGTGCTGCAGATATAATAATAAATAAATAAATAATAACACACATCTTTCTGTTTTCCAGCAACATATTAGGAAGCATAGGCCATTTTACAGCATTGTACAATATATTCAATGAAATACCAACATGCTGCATTAAATGGATCCATAATCCAGTCATACTGAGCACTGCTGGTTGGGAAATATTTTTGAAATAAACTTTGCAGGGATGTGATGTAGGCCTACTGTTTAACACATGGGATCACAAGAGTGGCCCCCGAATCAGACGTTTCAGCGATTTCGCTCAGAAATCTCAAAGGCATAATGCTGTCGCGATCGAGGCGCCTGTCCCATACCTCAAGTTTTTTTGGTGAATGCAGTATCTTATTTGCTAGGTGAGGTAGGTGCTTGTCTTTGCCTTGTAACTGGACATTTAACTCAAATGTATCGCTAAGATATATCAAATATATCGCTAAGATAGGCCAGCTTCGTCAAGAAATGTTCATTAGTGAACGTGCTTGCAGATTCAAACATGCGCTCTTCCTCCAAGAAGAGGCGACTCGGAGCTCAAACACGCGCGACAGCACTTTACCTCGGGAAAGCCACCTTGCCTCGCTGTGAAACAGTACAGCCTTTTGGTCAGCTACCATCTCTTTGCAAAGTGCGGAGAATAGACCCAGTAGTGGAGCTAACCCAAAAGCATAGTTGCTAACCTGCTAACCCAAAAGCATAGTTGCTAACCTGCTAACCCAAAAGCATAGTTGCTAACCTGCTAACCCAAAAGCATAGTTGCTAACCTGCTAACCCAAAAGCATAGTTGCTAACCTGCTAACCCAAAAGCATAGTTGCTAACCTGCTAACCCAAAAGCATAGTTGCTAACCTGCTAACCCAAAAGCATAGTTGCTAACCTGCTAACCCAAAAGCATAGTTGCTAACCTGCTAACCCAAAAGCATAGTTGCTAACCTGCTAACCCAAAAGCATAGTTGCTAACCTGCTAACCCAAAAGCATAGTTGCTAACCTGCTAACCCAAAAGCATAGTTGCTAACCTGCTAACCCAAAAGCATAGTTGCTAACCTGCTAACCCAAAAGCATAGTTGCTAACCTGCTAACCCAAAAGCATAGTTGCTAACCTGCTAACCCAAAAGCATAGTTGCTAACCTGCTAACCCAAAAGCATAGTTGCTAACCTGCTAACCCAAAAGCATAGTTGCTAACCTGCTAACCCAAAAGCATAGTTGCTAACCTGCTAACCCAAAAGCATAGTTGCTAACCTGCTAACCCAAAAGCATAGTTGCTAACCTGCTAACCCAAAAGCATAGTTGCTAACCTGCTAACCCAAAAGCATAGTTGCTAACCTGCTAACCCAAAAGCATAGTTGCTAACCTGCTAACCCAAAAGCATAGTTGCTAACCTGCTAACCCAAAAGCATGGTTACTAACCTGCTAACCCAAAAGCATAGTTGCTAACCTGCTAACCCAAAAGCATAGTTGCTAACCTGCTAACCCAAAAGCATAGTTGCTAACCTGCTAACCCAAAAGCATAGTTGCTAACCTGCTAACCCAAAAGCATAGTTGCTAACCTGCTAACCCAAAAGCATAGTTGCTAACCTGCTAACCCAAAAGCATAGTTGCTAACCTGCTAACCCAAAAGCATAGTTGCTAACCTGCTAACCCAAAAGCATAGTTGCTAACCTGCTAACCCAAAAGCATAGTTGCTAACCTGCTAACCCAAAAGCATAGTTGCTAACCTGCTAACCCAAAAGCATAGTTGCTAACCTGCTAACCCAAAAGCATAGTTGCTAACCTGCTAACCCAAAAGCATAGTTGCTAACCTGCTAACCCAAAAGCATAGTTGCTAACCTGCTAACCCAAAAGCATAGTTGCTAACCTGCTAACCCAAAAGCATAGTTGCTAACCTGCTAACCCAAAAGCATAGTTGCTAACCTGCTAACCCAAAAGCATAGTTGCTAACCTGCTAACCCAAAAGCATAGTTGCTAACCTGCTAACCCAAAAGCATAGTTGCTAACCTGCTAACCCAAAAGCATAGTTGCTAACCTGCTAACCCAAAAGCATAGTTGCTAACCTGCTAACCCAAAAGCATAGTTGCTAACCTGCTAACCCAAAAGCATAGTTGCTAACCTGCTAACCCAAAAGCATAGTTGCTAACCTGCTAACCCAAAAGCATAAAGCATAGTTGCTAACCTGCTAACCCAAAAGCATAGTTGCTAATAACCTGTTAATCCTAAATTAGTTAGCAACTATGCTTTTGGGAAACGCACCCCTGCATAGCGTACATTTAATTTCTGATCGGACGAGAGGCATTCCATGAGTCACCATGAGTGGCAATAATCTCAGGACATCCCCACTGAGACTCTTTACAGCTAAAAGTTCCGCATTTTGCATTGAATTGTCCAAAGTGAATGTTCCATTCATTCAAAGCCAGAAAGCAGCAATTTCATAACGTCACATTTGACAGTTGAAATGTCAGTGAGAAATTAAGTAGGTTGAATGTTCAGATTAACATGTAACATAAGGACAAGCAGGTATACAAATGATTGTTCCCATCTCTCACTCGACTTGGCTGCAGAGTGACATTTACTGTTGCTTGGCAACAGTAGATACCAAGACTATTGATTGGATTTTTTGGGGCGCAGGAAGAACAAAATCTAAATGAACGACAGAGAACACAATTTGATGTCTTTAAACTTGATTAGTTGTAAGCAGAACTGTTGTATATTGGCAATATTGTGGTGTTGGTAAAGGATATTCCCACGACTATGGTTACCCCTGGCACTCGGCCTCCGGTCTCGTGTCTACAGCCAAACCACAACTGTGGGTATATCCTTCACCAACCCTATATGAGCATTAGTGGAAAGCATTTTGTGTGAATCTCATATGTGTGTGCAAACGGGCGAATACTTTATGAACTGACTGAATGGATATGTATATGAATGTGCAGGCTTATTTATATGTGCATTTGTGCATCCCCACATGCGTGTGTGCGTGTGTGTGTGTGTGTTAGAGACTCACTGAGTCGGTGGCTCCGTGCAGCAGAGCCTGATGAGCTGGGCCGGCTGCTCTGCTGGGGCTCACTCTGGGAGAACTGGGGGACCAGGAGGGGGGAGTGCCGCTTGAGGCCCACGTCAGTGTCAGGCGTGCGTGGAATCTTGGGCCGGCTTGCAAATGCAGGGATGGAGTCACTGGGAAAAAAAGAGAGAGACAGAGAGAGAAAGATAAGAGAGATCAGTGGCTCAGCACAATTGCCTTCACTGATAACCTGGCTGGAGAAAAGTAGAGGAAGTCATCCATCTTTTCCTACTTGCAGCCAGGAGATGTTTTTGAAGACTAATAAAAATGTCACTTCAAGACAGACACAGATATGGCGCTTTAAAGAAGAAGCTCAAGACGCTGGGGAGAAGAGGGAAGGGGCCAATGGAGATCATGGAGCGGTATACATTCTTTAAAGAAGACCCGCGTTCCTGTGCTGGGCCACATTTAATTAAAGCCCTGTCTCCGGGCCTCATTACTGCAGCAGGGCTCCTGGAGTCAGGTTCTGCCAGGAGGGTGGAGGTTATGTGTGTGTGTGTGTGTGTGTTTTTTTGTGTGTGTGGGTGGAGGGTGAGGGGGTATAGCGTGCCCTGAATCGAGCCCTTTGTTGCGTGGCTGGTTTGAGAGCATGTCACAGGCAGGCCAGTGATGGTGTTGAGTCAGAACTGCGCGCACGCACGCACACACACACACACACACACACACACACACACACACACACACACACACACACACACACACACACACACACACACACACACACAGGGCCCCTCCCATATGTAGAACCACTCCTGCAAGGCTTTAAGATGAATGTCTCTCTTGAGGAGAGTGAAGGAGAGAGAAAGAGAAGGAGAGAGAGACATGGCAGAATGAAAGAGAGAACGAGAGAGAGGACACAATTAGATCGATAGGGAGTAAAAGTGACAGCGGAGACACAGAGACAGAGGCCGAGATGCAGATAGCAGACAGGCAGGAAGAAAGACAGAGACAGAACAGACAAAGGGCAAGAGGGAGAGATGGGGAGTGAGATATAAAGAGAGAGAGAGACAGACAGACAGACAGACAGACATACAGTGGAGATACAAAGACAGTGAAAGAGAAAGAGACAGTAGAGGCTCCAGCTCTCACAGAGCCCTGTACATTCTGTGGTGGGTATGTCACCCTCGGTGAGGAATATCACACCGCATCACGTGGCAGCTCCCTTGTCTGACACCATAGCGACAGGCAGCCAGCCTGGGCTGTGTGGGCATTTAGAAAGGTTGCATCAATGGTTATAAGTCTGCAACTGTGTGTGTGTGTGTACATCCAAGACAGGAACGTTCGTGTGTGTGTGTGTGTCTGGGGCAGGGGCGCCGCTAGTGTTGTATTCCATAGTGCGTATAGTTCCATATTAATTAGACAAAATGATACCAGACCTGCTTATTTACAAAAATAAGCGGGTTGGGTGTCATACGTTTTGTAAACACTTAGTTAATGTAGGCTAGCCTAACATGCAGTGTATACTTATTGAGCTTATTATTGGTCATTTTCCTAGTACCAAAGTTATCTTGAAACTCAGTCAGGATGAAGGTCAATCGGTAAACAGTCTGTATTCTTTGCGCATCAAGGGAGAGAGACAAGCTTCAACCAAAGGATTCACCAGTATCTCTAGCTTATACGAAAATCCTAAACTTTAAGTATGTTACAAACAAAGGGGGGTGGGGGGTGGGGGGATCTGTTGTTCTAACTCGAGGGCTCATCCTCCAAAGCGGTCGTTAAGTAGGAGCACCCCAACTTACACATGGCCAAATGCTAGCAGCCATACGTGACAATGGGAAGTGTGAAAGCCCCCCATCCTTGCCCACCTAGTGTATACAATAGAGAATCACACCGGGGGATAAACAAAAGGTCTAGACAGGCTCCCATCAAATTCTTACCATTCAAGGATAAACAAAGGATACTCTGCATACAGACCAAAGACACAAGAGATACACATGGGTACAAAAATCACAAAAGACACAAGAAATATACAATTACATGCACAGGTAAAATGCTGATTTAAAATGCTTTCAATATGTAAAACCTTTACATAAACAGGAACAGAAAGCCCTTCTTCAGCCTAGTCATCAGCCTAGTCATGCCTAGACATCCCTTATCAAATACCGCACAAACTCAAGTGTAGCCTATATTACTGCGTTGCGAAGTGGGTTGGTCTCTCTGATAATGTTGGTTGAAAACTGGTTTCAAACCTACATTTCTGGCAGAGATTTTTTATGTCAGTCTAGGGGATCATGTGTCTGTAAAACATGAATTGCCCTTCGGTGTGGCCCAAGGGAGCTGTCTTGGTCCTCTGCTTTTCCCCCTCTATATGCTATGTCAGCATAATGTAAACTTCCACAGCTATGCAGACGATACCCAATTGCATATTTCTGTGGAGCCAACAAACCCAGATGGCCTTTGTTCCCTTCTCGCATGCTTTGCCTCCATTAATCAGTGGATGAGCAACATTTTTTTGCTAAATGACGATAAAACAGAGATACTTTTGGTTGGACCAAAATCAAAGCAAGACACCATTCTTAGCAATCTTGGGAACCTGGCACACCAAGTCAAATACAAAAAGTAACAAGCCTAGGTGTCATCTTAGATTCAGAGTTAGAATGTAGTTTGTTCATTCTGGGCAGAAATACCTGTTCATACGTGCCAGAAGTTGGTTGACTATGGGACACAGATGTGCAGCACTCAAAAACAATGGTTCTGCAACTAAATATTAGTTCAGTGATATAAAGTGAGATTAAATATGGAAAAAATGCAGATTATGTCAACTGTTTGTGGTTGAAGAGAAAAATATTATTTTTTTAACAGACTAAATTCCTTTTCTTTGCTTCCTGTAAATAATAATGCGGACTTACATTTGGAATAGGGAAATAAAAATTTTAAAATGATTTTGCACTTTATTCACTTTTTTTTAACACACTGTTGTTTATTTGAACACTGAACTGTAGGCTAAACGTTTGCCAATAAGCCTAGGTTCGGTTGTGTGACATTTCGGGCTACTCATGTCACTGATTAGCTTAACATTGCTATTTGTTGACATCAAACATGAGGAGGAACACCCAAGTTTACCCAGCTGCTATTCAGCAATTACACTCTTTTTTTTCTTTTCTCATGCCCGGTCATTCTCCATCTAAACATCAACAATAAAAACACGTGCGCGTATAGGATAATCCAGCTGTGTAGCCTACATGTCGGGTCATCATGTAATTTCCAGTAGCCTAGAAATCTAGACGCACCCTAGCGGCAGCAAATAAAATTTGCTGCCAGGGCTAGTCTAGCAACTCTCCGTTGGCTTGTGAGCTCGAAAAATTAAACTTCTATCAGGCCAATCAAATCGTGTATAGAGTCGTTAGGCGGGCTTAACATAATGATTGATGGCAGAGTTGCAACGGTTTGGCTTGAATTCCCTGCTACTTGAAAACAAAGAAGATGGATGTTGTTGTTGACCAACAGTGTGACACGAGTTAAGCTTGTTTTAAGATGGCAAAAGTTTGAACTAGCCAACTAGCTCCGCTGGTGAGAAAACGCATGGAACTCAGCGCTGTCCTATTGCGTGCAGAGGGAATTTGAAAGACAACCGATTATCCCGCCCCTCCGACTGAGCACTGTGAACGGTGAGTGCCCAGACCCTACATTTAAATGTGGGTCTGGCTCGTCAGGCTACATTTCCAGGACTCCGCTATTGGAAGTAATGATAGGCCAACTTGGAGTGAATATACGCAAAGGGGAAATTCTCTCTCTTCTCGTAGCTGACTAGCCTGATACGCACAGTGCGTAGGCTACGGCCGTACACTTGCAGGCGCCACTGAGCATCACTGCTAAGAACAGTGTGCCTTTTAAAAATATAAAAATGCCTGAAAAATATCAAGCTGCTGTTTTCTTTTCATGACGAGCACTACGCTTAAATGATTTATATGAATGAATGGTTGTGTTTTTAAGCACCAGAACTGTTTATCACGTCATGACAAAGTTTACAACAATCATCAGACAGCTTTCGCTATCCCTTACGCTGAGAAACAGGGAAAGTCTGCTCTCTTTGCCCCAAACATAGGCAAAAACATTGTGCGCAAAGCATGTCTCTATCAAGACATTACACAAGCTATTTGTATTTGTCTATTTGTTTATTCGCACAGTGCGTACAGGATTACTGCTGCCGGTGCCAATGGTCTGGGGCATGTGTGTGTATGTGTATGTGTATGTGTATGTGTATGTGTATGTGTATGTGTATGCGTATGCGTATGCGTATGCGTATGCATAAGTGTGTGTATATATGTGTGTGTTTGTGTGTGTGTATAGTGCTGCTGGTCTTACCTGGTGACGTGGCCGTTGCTCTCGCTGGTGGCCGGTGGGGGAGGTTGGCCCACCACTGAGCCCTCCAACCCCGACTCCTGGGAGGAGCGCCAGCACTCCGACTCAGACACTGCATGCAGGGAGACAAGAAACACACAATGACACGTCACACATGCTGATCAACATACACACAGACAGGCACACACAGAAACACACACAGGCACCCTTGGATGTATCCAGGGGGCTAGCTGACATAGCTAGAGGCTGCCTCTCCATCCATACCAAGAGACAGACACACCGAGCAAACACCTGCTCCACTAAATCCTCTCTAAGTAACACAGAAAAGAAGGTGTGTGTGTGTGTGTGTGTGTGTTGTGTGTGGTCTTGTCTTTCCTACTTCGTGGGGCCACATGACCGGGAAAAGACCAACGAGAGGCTGCCTCTCCATCCATCCCAAGAGACAGACACACCGAGCAAACACCTACTCCACTATATCCTCTCTGAGTAACACAGAAAAGAAGGTGTGTGTGTTGGTGTGTGTGTGTGGGGTGTGTGTGTGTGTGTGTGTGTGCTTGTGGATCCAGACAAAGTTACAAAGACCATGACCTCAGAGGCAGAGACTCAGGAAGAGGCTGCGATTCAGCCTGAACTGATGTCTTCGAGCAGGAGAATGTTATCAATCCAGCGGATGACTGTAATTGTGACAAATAAAGACACTGTGTGGCTTTAGGATAGAAACAGCTGCCAAATTTGCGTGAGCCTGACCAGGTCTGACCAGGCATATCCAGGTGGTTTCCCTGAAGTGCCAAAGATGCTCGCATGATGTTACTGTTGGTTTTCAACTTTATTTGCACAGATATGGAAAATGATCTGATTGGCCAGACCTTGGTCAGATAAAGTGACACTAGGTAGAAAAACATGCCACTCTACACTGAGTTGAACACTTCTCACAGGCACAGCAGGCAAACACACAGACACACTCCTCACCCCCCTGACACCATTAACACACACACAGCACTGCTAGAAGCCTGAGCCCGGTTCATCTTCATGCAAGAGTGTCAAGTGCCCTCGAGGACTACAGCTATGTCAATGTCATAAGCTCAAAGGCAAGCGGGAACAGAATGTAGCACCAATTATAAAGGCAGAGAAGAAGCCGCCCTTTAAATGAGATCGAGCACTAACATGAGTCGGCAAAGCAACCGAAGGGGCACTATCCAAAATCAAGGATAAGTGCTTCATATAGGCTACATAATAAAACAGTGCATTAATTCAGTAAACACATCGGACATATTCAGCTTCTATATGGTTGTGGTGGAGCGATAACATCCAAAATCAAGGATAAGTGCTTCATATAGGCTACAAAATAAAACAGTGCATTAATTCAGTAAACACATCGGACATATTCAGCTTCTATATGGTTGTGGTGGAGCGATAACATCCAAAATCAAGGATAAGTGCTTCATATAGGCTACATAATAAAACAGTGCATTAATTCAGTAAACACATCGGACATATTCAGCTTCTATATGGTTGTGGTGGAGCGATAACGTCGACGACTGACAAGCCTTAGCCTGGGTTCAGTTCTCAAACCCGCCGTTGCAAGTCTGTGTCGTTTTGGATAGAAGCGTCTGCTAAATTGATTGAATTCCAATTTACAATCTACTCTTTTTCTCTTTCTAGCACTTTCTCTCACCGCTTCCTGTCTCTTCTTGAATGTGGTGGAGCTGTGGCACGTGTCTATTTGGCACTTTCCCTAAACTTCCTTCATCCGCTTCCTGGCCGTCATCAGCTGTTTGCCCTACACCTCACATGCACTTTAGATAAAAGCCCACAGACAGATGCAAGAGGAGCAGAGGAATAGAGGAGAAGAGAGCATATAGAGGAGTGAGGCGATCCCTACAGTGCAGTGTTTTCCATACATTGACTTATTTGTGGCGGCCCACCACAATATCAACATTGACCACCACACAATGATTTTCCAGGTTGTGCTACATTGTGCTTAAATCTGGTTAGCATAACCGCGCTGCGCTAATTTGTTAAAAACTGTTGCATTCAAGTTAATTCTGCAAACCTACCATCACAAATAGAATACAATTTGTGGGAAACACTGCAGTGGTGCGGTGTTTTTACGACCTCTGTCCACTGAAACGGTCAGCTGCGTTTTGCAAGGGGAAACTGCTTATTCAGTGCCATGCAAGGAAGTGAGCAGAGGGAGTGGCAAAACAAATTCTTTCTGAAGTCCAGTTTCAGGAACTGCCTAACCTAGGGGCTCTGGACATCAAAAGATGTCCAGACAGAAAGAAAGAAAAATGCAAACTATGAAGAAAGGCTTATTCCGGCAAGTTCCAACTCTAACAGACGGATATTAAAGTCCTGCTACAGAAAAAAGTGAAAAGGAACTGGTGAGGTTACACTACCACCATACTGAAAAACAATACAATATTCATTTTGCATATTTTCCCAGTCATACTCTCCCAACAGTTACTGACTGACCGTTTGCTTTCTCTGAGTCTAGACTCCTAAAATCTTCTAAAATGACCACCTTGCATGCATATAGGCCTGCCATGAATGAACAGGATGTGTTTGGGACTGTAATCTGAAAAACCAGAGAGCTGACTTCTTCCCCAAATGTATAAGAAAACACATGCTTATATTTGTGCTGCAAACAAAATGAACATGCTCTTGTTCAGTGTCAAGTCCACAGATACACAGCTCTACTGGGAGAGGAGTGCTGTGTTGGAATGGTGAGGTGTGAGATGTGAGATGTGAGGGACTGAGGGTGATGTGGGGTGTGAATGGTGAGAGTGAAGTGTCGTAGGTAGTCTGGAGGAGTGTTGGGAGATGCTTTGGGGTGAGATGTCTGGTGGAGGTGTGGTGTGTTGAGGTGGGCATGAAGTGTTTGGTGAGGGGTGTGTGAAGCTATGTTGTATTGCACCAAGATGTGTGGAGGAAAAGTATGTTGTGGGAGGACAGGTGTGTGTCTAGAGGTATAGGTATAGAGTGTGATGTGTTACAGGAGTGCTGACGTACCTAAGGTGCGATGCAGCGAATCGGAGGTGCTAGGTCGGCTGCCACTTCTCGTAGGGGGACGGGAGTCGTACCTGGACAGGGGGAGGCTCTCTCGGCTGAGAGGATAGTCTCCTTCTCGCCGGGAATCTCTGGAGAGAGAGAGAGAGAGAGAGATAGTCTGTTTTCCAGTACAGTTCCAACATGTTTGGAGACCCATTCAGTTGATAAAAACGGTTTTGATGTGTGAGCGAATGTAAATGTACCAAATTTTGTTGTAAAGGATTCCTACAAAACAGTCAAGGCAGCTAGCTTGACTATACACACACATCAGAAATGTGGTTTTCCATTTCAGGTAGTATCACCACTAGAGTTCTATGGAAACATCTCCACTCACTTTGCATGCATCACTGGCCTTCTGTTTGGGGAGAAAGTGGTTCAACATAGGACACCGGCAGCCTAATTCTCAACCTCTATCTTGGCAATTATGAGCTCATGCTGCCTGAGCATCAGATCCTGAACTCTTTCTGAGCATGGAGCCTGTCCAGCTCAAACTTCTCAGAATCTGTCTCTGTGTGCCTCCTCTACAGCCTTTTCATGGGCGAAAAATACAGGCATCATAACAATCCCTGGCGCTCCACAAAGGGCTCATAAACTCAGTTATTGTTCCTCCCATTGACTCAATGAAACCAGTGGCTGACAATGACCAGGGGAATCCGAGACAGAGGACCGAGGTTCTCATTGTTCGGATTTGACACCACATTTTGGATATGGCACCACATGCTCTTACCTGACAGATTTATGACTCATAAGTGCTCATAACAAGGACCCTAAAAAGGGATACCTAAACATGCCTCAGATACCGCACAAGAGTGGACACCATTCCAGTGGTGATACCTTCCGATATTTGCTTCCTTAAGGTGTGTTAACGGTATATGCTTTGTGTCTCCAAAATGTGAGGTGCATTCCCGATATTCCAGCAGAGGCAAAGTATGCCAGACCAGGTCCTTTATCTGCCTTTTGTTGAGGTGAGACATAGTGGAGCGATAAGATTAAATGACCCATTACAATAGGTGGGAATGCATTTCCATGCCAACTGTAATGGTTCACTGTGGCTTCGGCAGCTGGGCTTCTTTCACAAGACTCAGAGAGGCAGAACTAACCTAAGAGCGCGACCAAAAATAGATTAGTGCCATTCAGCCAGATCACATATTCCTGTGCTGTTTTATATGGGTCACTGCTGTTTCCGCTGGCCATTTAAAGGATAACTTAGTCAGTATGTGTGTGTGTCTCTGTGTGTTTTTGAGCTGCAGTGTGGCACTCATAGAGGATGGGAATCACAGTGTCACTGGGAATAGGACACATCTGAATTATGCTACCAGTAACGACGTCATGATTCGCGAAATAGTCTGAGGATAGTCAAAGGGTCTTATTTCAACACCTTTTGTCCACACAGAGAGTGGTCAGTTATTATCTACAGTAACTTGAGAGAGCCGCTCTTGGCCAGTCACAGCAGGATTAAGCCTGATGCGGGGAAATCAGACTGGAACACCTGTTAGTTATTATCTACAGTAACTTCAGAGAGTCGCTTTTGGCCGTCACAGCAGGAACAAGCCTGATGTGGGGAAATCAGACTGAAACACCTGTTATCTTAATTGAAGCCAAAGGTGTAAACTGATGGAGGTGGAGTGCCACCTCCACTTTCCCAACATCAATCCACACAATATCTCGTGACTAAAATGCACTGATCGGACAACAGGGTTTCCTGCCAATCTCAACTGTCCTTGGCCAGACAAGATATATTATGACCATTCAGTTACATATTGTATAATAAAACAGAGCTCTTTCAGTTTGGTTCTTACAGTAATTTAGAAGCAATGGATGAAATGCAGATGCTTGTTACTGACACAAGCATTTTAATAATATATGTTAAGAGGGAGCATTACAGTGCTACTGTATTGCGTTTTTAACACACCCATACTATGCTGGTCTGTGTGCTTGTGGTCTTGTAAGGTTGTATTGCAGGATGACTTTCCCAGGTGTTTGAGTAGGACAATACGTTTGACATTTAAGTGCACCAGTGAAAGAACATTGTTCATCTGTGTATGTACACTGATATCACTGTCAAAGGGTGTGTCACTCAGTGTGCGTATCTGTGTGAGTTAAGGGTGTAACGGTACACAAAAATCCCAATTTGGTGCGTACCCCTGTGTTGAAGTCACTGTGTTGAAGTCGATACAGTAAGCCTGTAAGCTAATATGCTGACAATTGAACTGGAATAGTATTTTGAAAAGGTGTTAAATGTTTTTTGGTGTTAATTAAGTAAACAGACATACGGTCTGCCACCTTGTATGTTTGTGTGAAAACTCAAATTTGAAACATGGTCTGCGCACAAAAAAGCCTGTTTATTGATTAATGCATTCAGCACATTTGGTTCACAACTGTATTGAACCTTACATCCTGTAACTTTGGTACAAATAGGTGCACCTTTACACCCCTAATGTGTGTGTGTGTGTGTGTGTGTGTGCTTTTACATTGTGTTTCGATGCGAACTTGGTGTCACTGGCCGTTGTAAGGGTTCGTCCATGCTGTGGCCTGCAGGCGGACCGGACCTCCTCTTTGCCTTCACCATGTTGGTCATGATCTAGAAAATTCCAAATTCTTGGTCACATATCTCCTCATGTTACATCCACTGAGAAGCCTGAGGAGTCAGACTGTTAGGTAAATATTTCACAGAACATTCTATAATAGGATATTAAGGTAATCAATCAGAGAAAACAGAAATTTAACATCACTCCCTGTCTCTGTGTTTCATCCCTAGGCTGTCATGCTTGCTTTATGATGGTAAATATCTACTTCAGCCTATTAATGTGTGACTTATTTAATTCAATTTTCTCTTACGTTACCCCACAGGTTGCGGTCAGTGTAAAGCTGGCATTGGGCCTACATAGTTTAACAGGTCATTTGCCACAAACACTGACTACATTCTGTTGGATAAGAATTTTCGATTAGATTTTAAGAATTAGATAAGGAGTTTAAATATAGTTTAAGAATCTCCTTAGCTGATTTAAAATGATTCACATTTAACTTGTTCAACTTTTGTGCAACAGTGAAAATACATTTTCCTATGCATGAGTGTTGTGAGCGTAAATATAATTTTTACAACCAGCTGTCCTACCCCCAGGTACTCTGTTGTGAGCAAGGACTCTCCGGAAAGTTCTTTTGGCTGTGGCTGGAGCACTTCCTCCTTGTCCAGATCTGCCTCCATTGCATCCTCCTGTACAAACAGAGATTTGAAACGAATTAAGAGCCTGGTATGTCTCACCGAGCAGCAACAATGGAGAGGGTCTGGCCAAAGTTAAATAATAGCAAAATAACAGAAGTCAGATAAGTCCGACTCAATTGCAATTGATTTAGTAAGAATGAACAACACTTATATAATAGGTAAGTTGGACAATAACATTTCATGCAATCCTATAACTTCTGTTTCAATACTGTAAAGATGGCATGCAGTCCCAGGGGTTATTTTCCAGTCTTTAAGTAAACTCTGTCTTTGTTCTTAGTCAATATTTTGTTAAATTAATGGTGCACATAATGGTACTGAACGGTAGTATTTCTGAATAGTAAACACCACAAATGTACACACAAGTGTGTGCACCTACACAGATACACATGGTTTTGAGTGACAGGCCATTGTTGTAGTAGTTGTGTTGTTATTATTTGTTTTGTACCTCCTCAAATCTCCAAACCCAACTTCCAGGTGGGTGACACCCAATACCTGTGCCGTAGAGAGATTGCCATCAACCCATTTGGCAGAGGTGTCACAGTGAAAAAGGTCTGTTTATCTCTCTCTCACTCTCTCTCTCTTTATCCCTACTTCACCTTCCCCCCTCTTATGTCTGAGGGGGCCAGTGATGTGGGTCATGCGGAGGGTACAGAACGTGCCCATAAAGTGGAGGCTTTTGTCATTCGAGTGCTACGGCACGGACACCTTCCTCACCTCGTCATCGTCTTCCTCCTCTTCATCGTCCGACTCGGCCCCATCCTCCGTTACGTCCACTGAGGACATGAGCACGCGGAGGTCAGCGTGAGATACCACAGCATCAGTAAAACAAAGATAAACCATTTGTAAAGCTCACCCCCAGTAGGGGCAAAATGGTGATACTCAATCCACAATGTCCATACACCATACTGAGTTTATGATTGAACACAATAAATAAATAAAATACAATTAGCAAAAAAGTACAAAAGAGCTGCACTGTGCTTAACACAAAAATGTGTGAAACAATTTGGCTACTGGCTACATATCACACACAACACTGTTTAAATATAATTGGAGCAGCAGTGCTATCTGTAATGGCTACTATATTTATATAGTTCACTGGTAAAGACTAAATATACAAACACTGACCTATCATGAGTGACCACTACATTAGTGGCCTCATATAAACTAAAGGTAAATCTCAAGAGGGGATAAGCTTAAAAGCACAAAAGAGTCAATGATATCTTTGATACAAACCCTTAGGCCTTATCTCTAATGTGCATTATTCACACAATAATAGAGACTTAAGGTGTGAAACCTAAGATGCACGTTCTGTTGTTTGCCTTCAAGGACTGCTGATTAGATAGTATACCGGTTATTGGGAATCCATTTGATGATGGAATACATTTTTGCTTAGTCTGTGTATGTAGTCGTGGTTATGGTGACTGGGTGAGACCTACCTGAATTGAGCTGTTTAATGATAAACTCAATCTGTCTGTTGAGCTCTGGGTTCTCTTCTTTGCTATAGCAACAAAGGATCTCTTCCATGCTCTGTAAATGCAACAAAGGAGGAAACATACACCACAACTTTCAATACCTGCTGTTAACATGCATATTCATTTGTGTGGGTGTCTGTACTTTTTACTTTAAAGTTTTTCAGGTTTCTTTGCAGAGCTCCCCCTACAGCTTCAACGTATACATTTTACAATACTCCTCAATCGGTCAGTCTGCCGTTTCCTATTTCCCTGTTCCTCTGACAATGGTTTACTCGCTTTCTGCTTCTTTTCGCTGGCTCTGCCATGACGAATGTCTAAGAAACTCCATCGCTACCTTGTACTAGCCGCTGCCTTGGTATGTATGTGTAGTGCTGTAAAGCAATGTTTACATCGCGAGGCTGCGAGACTTTCTGTGTCTGAGTCCGGCGGGCTGCTGGCCCAAAGTTGCAATGCTGGTTTTTCTGTTCACAGACGCCAGGGGGAAGCGAGAGGGGAAAGCGAAACGGCCACCAATCACCCCAGAAAAGCATTCAAATGACTACAAAGCTGTGTTCAGGTAAATTAAGCTAAACACACTGCATAGTTCCCCTTTAAACACACACCCACACACACACACACACACACTCACCATTTCTCTGGCTGCCTCGCGAACAGCAGAGATTCCCAGTATGCTATACAAGGCTCCGTTCACATAAGGCCGGATCTGCAACAAAAAAATTACACAACTGCTTTATAATAATATCTTAAGTGTTCATTAATTTCTGTGTAAATACTGATTACAGCCAAGGAATAACTTCTTTATGCTATCTTAATAGGTGGATCATGGTTTGGGTGAGCCCACGCCACAATGTTTACCTATTCTTTCTTAAATAAAAGCACATACTGTACACATAGACTGCATGCACCATTGGCCACCTTTGATGTGAACAAGGCAAATTGACATCAGACGTGGATTCTTTTAAGGCGCAGTGGATTCTCAAATATTAATTGGAAAATGCTGATTCATGCACACAGACAGATAGACACAAACACACAAATATGGCCACAGCACTGTGGACACAATGCAACCAGGTGTGCCCCTTCATGGTCATCCTAAGGGATAAAACCACAGCATTCACCTCGTGGTTCTCATGTCCCAGGAGGTCAGTCAGAACTTTCAGCACATGTTTGGCATTTTCAGCACATTTCCTTTTGCCTGCGGGCACAAACATCGCTGGTAAGGGTCTCTACATTTGACCAACGGCGAATACACTTTAGACATTTGGATTTTAAAATGGGAACTTGACAACTTAACACAGACATTAAAAGACATAACATAAACAATATCAAAACTAAATTGAATGAGTTCAGTGAGCTCATGGGTTGAATTTAAGTAAAGTCAAGTCACATTTATTTATATAGCACACTTAAACGCAATGTAATTGGCCCAAGGTGCTCACAGCACAATTTAACCAGCTGATTGTCCATGGGCAATGATGCGGACTCTCTTAGTGTAAACAGGATGCAATAATATGCAAACTTAGTGGCAGTATATTACAGCTCTGTTCTGGATGACACAAACATCTCCTGAAAAGACATGTCTGCACTTTCTCAGTGTGTTATTAACACTCAGTGAACTCTTTGTGACTTCTCTGCCAGTAAAAAAGAGAGCATGTCTACCTTGTGTGCGCAGGCACAGGTTCATGAGCAGGGCCACCGCGTACTCCAGCGTGTAGTCCGTCAGGCAGTCCGAGTCATGGAGCTCGTCCACCAGCCAGCCAATCAGACCAGCCCTGATCATGGCTGTCTGCTGGGCTCGCCTGTGAGGAGCCAATCAGACAGAGGAACTATATATATATATTATTATTATTTATTTTATTTTTTTTGTGATCTTCTGAGTGATCTTCATTCTTCAACCTTCTTGATTCTGAGATACTCGACATGTACTGTTAGAGAGAGAGATAGATAGATAGATAGATAGATACTTTATTGATCCCCAGGGGAAATACTGAGACCTTGAATTTCCCCTGGGGATTAATAAAGTATCTATCTATCTCTCTAACAGTAGAGAGATAGATCACTCAGAAGATCACAAAAAAAGCTTTATCAAGACGTTATTCAGTCCAGATGGACAGAATTGGAGGACTCACTAGGAGAAGTAGTAAAGCATAGAGGGTATGGTGACTGAGCAAAGTGATGTTGCTAGCTTTAGTCACGCCATGGATTTAATGGCTAAATCAACATGCAATAAGAAAGCACTACATTTCTGCTATTAGTAGCTCTGACCACATTTCAAACATGTTACATGCAGTTCATGGGAAGGAATAGGTCAGGTAAATGTCTCTTTGGTCCCGGCTGGTGGAGGGAATGTGAGCTAGGGACCTGAGGCTGAGTTTCTGTAAGGCTCCCAGGAGGTTTTCCCTGGTCAGCGAGTCCTTCTCCTCCGTCTTCATGGAGTCCAGAAGAATCTTCAGCAGAGAGGGGATCTGAGACAGGTACATTCGGCCTAGAGAGCGGAAGAGACATATTTGATGAAATCAACAGTAAATATCACAAACCTACCTACTACAACAGAGCTTTCCATTTTTATAAGGGAAAAGTTGATCATACCTGTAACAAGCCCAGGTTGGATAACCTATTAAGCACTTATAACCACATCAAAGGGATATTACAAAATGAATAATGAATAGAGACTAGCTCAGCTCAGGAGCTGCCTGATCCACAGTTATTGACTTACCATCTGACAGTGAGGCGAAAGCATTGATGAGTCGGGCCATGTACTGACGGACAATCTCATTTTTTGATTTCATCAGGTGAAGCACGGTCTTCTGCAAAAACAGTCAGAATTGAAGGTATAACAAACACCAACTTACAAGTTTAAACACTGTTAAATGCATTTTCAACAAGCCTGCTGTTTGCTCATTACAGTGCTTAACATGTATGTGAAGCGTCAGTTTGACAGATGGATGTTTAAATTTGAAACATTTTTCAAGTGTTCTAAATGTCACATGACGTGTCACAGACACTACTGGTAATATAAGACAACCTTGTGGCACAAGATGTGTAGAAATAGTTTGCATTGTTTGATGTTCTTTACGTTTCACAGACTTATGTAACACATTGGAATAGTGGCAGCGGTGCAGTCTCATTGACTACCCAAGGAGCTTATCCCAAGTCAACTGAGGTAATGGGCCTCAGGGCCTCAGAAGAGAAAAGCCACGATTTGCCACAGCGCTTAACCTGACCTCAACTACTTCCAGCGTTGCACTGTAAGAAAGTGTAAAGAAATGCATTTGGGATCTGTCATTTTTCAAGACATTCATTTTCATTGCATTTAAAATAATATTTAAGGACACTTATCTTATCTCATAGTCCAAAAGGAGAGTGGCTAAGTAAAGACTACATCCAATTACTGTGCTTATACCCCTGTCTATTGTATGGTATTGAAAGCTATGTAAACGTTAGACTGCTAAAGTGTCCCATATGGATTACCTGCTGTGTGGCAAAGAGAACAGTGACAATAGGCTGAGACATTTATCTTACAAAACGCCCCTTTTGACATCGCTGCTTCAGGCCATGTGCAGATTACTAAACGTGAAGAGGCATAAATACAAAGGGAAATAAACACCAACACAAAGAAGATGTCAGAATCCTCTGAGCTGGCGAATCATATAACCAGAGATGGTTCTTTCAGTTTTCCTTCCAAAAATCTGTAGTTACTGAAGACAAGTGACCCTATCTGACCTCAGATGGTGAAGTGTGATTTTGTTGTTTGTCAGGGCTTACATTTATGTGGTGTTGGGATGACTAGTCCCCCGGTGGTAAAGCCAGTTTCACCCAGCGTTTTATTTCACGGGACGCAGTGTAAAATACATATGAAAGCCCTCAGATAAAAAAGATTGTAGAGATCTCACAGGGTTCCCACTCTAAGTCAAATGTAAAATTCCATGACTTTTCCCTGACTTTCCCTGACAAAAAACCTGAATTTCCATGACTTGACTGTATAATGAATAGTACAATATACCGATAAATGATTTCAGAGCACCTGCATAGCGTTCAAGAATCTTTTACTTTTTTAGAGCGGTAGATGAATAAATAGGTATTTAATAAACAACAAAGTTGGGCTATAAGCTAGCAGTAAAGCTAATAACCAGATATACACCAATTCTGCTTGGAAATATATTTGTATTCATGTATTTTGGCAAGTAAATTTTAAACTGCTACAACAAAATTCCCTGATAATCCATGACTATGCCCCAAAAATTATAAAATTCCCTGAGTTTTCATGTCTGGAATAGACTGTAAAATTCCATGATATTCCAGAAATTCCATGATCCGTGGGAACCCTGATCTCAATACATTGAGTGGAACTCAGTTGACACATTTATGTCCAAACTACTTCACTTCCATGTCCCTGTGAAAAACTGAACTGCAGCACAGCCATGTGCCCTCTGCACCAGACTCAAGATGATCACCCAATGATCTAAGTGACGAGAGAAGGAACTCACGGGCAAGGGCTGCATGCTGCTCTTTTGGGTTGTCTCAGAAAAGAGTTCTTGATCTACATGCATTTCTGGCGATACTTGAATCGAATAGGGAGTAGGTGAGCAGGGGTGTCTGCTCAGTCACCGTGTCGTGTACCTGGCTGGCAGATATGGCCTGGAGGTGGAGGAGGAGCAAGAGCAAGGTCATAGGGAGCTGTGTACCTTTCTGGAGCTGCTGCTGCTTCGGCTGACGCGCTCCAGGAGGTCATTACTGATGAAGGCCTGAAGGACGGTGTCACGCTGCTCACCGTGGACAGACCGAGTCAGCCTCTGAAAAATCCAAACAAGCCCCCCCCCCACACACACACACACAGTCCCAAAGACAGACAGCACAATTAGTGATGAAGAAATTAGCACAAAGTCTCTCTCTACATCATAAATACTTGACAACTGAATACTTCAGAAACTGAAGTGAAAAATACCATAGCGATTCATAGCATAGGTAATGAGACAATCTGATCAATAACAGCAGACTTCTAAGCAGGGCCGGAGTGGGGCCACTTTTCAGGCCAGGAGTTTCAGGTCCAAGACCGGCCCATGTTTTCCATGGTGGTGGAAATTGGATAAATGAAGTAACATTTCAGCTCTTACTATCCTGTAGTTTTTATTAGTACCATGGTTCAACAAATGTGTAAAGGTTATATAATAATTCACTTCAACTGAGAAGTTAACAGAAAATATTCCACAAGTTAATAAAAACAGAAAGAAAGAAAGAAAGAAAGAAAGCCTTTGACATGTAGCCTATCCCACACTTCCACAAAGAGGCATATTGAACTAATGTTTAGGCTACATGTTTTTTGCATTGGTAGGCTATACTGTTGTTTGGTGCTTTAGCCTACTACTTTACTACACCCACTTTTGAGCAAACAAGGCATATAGGTTTATCATGTAGCATAATTGCTCTTTCTTACATTAAATAACTTTAATTTATCCTCTCTACTTGTCCCTGTAGTAATGGCCTCCTCATCACTAATTTCGGGCTCATCCTTTTCAGTGGTCGACTGGTTGATCTGCTGCTCAGAGGCTACACTTTTTACCGGATAGGCCTACACAGATCAAGCTTCAGTTTTGTTATCAATATTTGCATACTGCAAAGTCTATGAATCGGATACAAAAGGCTACTATTTTAAGTCATTTAATGTGCTTGCGAATAGCTTGACAACACTACAACGTCCATTATTAGCCCAATTACATTGCTAATAATCATTGACTATAGGCTATTTCTCTTTACCACTTTACCACTACCATCCATCCTTCCTGACGCTTATGGCTACAGTAGGGCCGGTCCAGCTATCCGTATCTGAGAAAACTTTTTTATATATACTATAGGGACCCAACCAACTCTTTTTGGGAGGGGAGAACTCCCTCACATAGGCTACAACCCATGCAGAGGCAACGGTGTCATGCACAGAATGTGGAGTGGTGTCATGTATAGGCTACTTTAAGAGAAGATAGACTAACGTGACAAATGTCAATATTTTTTCCCTCGACCGGCTCAGAAGTGAAGCGGCCCAACGGGAATTTTCTTGATTCTCCCGATTACCCATCCCGGGCCTGCATCTAAGTGTGGTCTGAACTACACTAATGAGTAAATCAATGACCAATCATGATTACAATGACTCATCCTGGGTGGGCCTGGCACCACAATCAGAGCACTGGTGTCTCTCAGGGTTACTAAAGTGATTTGATTCATTTGGGCTTCGGGCCTGGGAGTGTTTGAGGCTGACTCCAGACTAACCCAGCGCAGCGCCTGCAGCAGGAGCGCCTTGAGCCGATCCGACCCATTGGCCAGATCCCTCTTCAGCTTCTCGTAGTCCAACGAGGGCAGCAGCGGCACGTCTTTGGGCCTCCTAAGAAGAAAATGTGTGTGTGTGGGGGGGGGGTGGGGGTGATGCACACACACACTAAAATTAGACACTTCATTCACCACCGCATACACCAACATTCCTGCCAGCTTTCTATCAGTTCAGTGGGAATGTAATGCTATCGTTGATGTACAGGACTAAGTACACTCAGCAATATCAATGCAAGAGGACAATGCTAACTAAGACAAGAATCTACATGAAAAGGAAGCCCTGGCTTGGTGGTAAAAGCACCTTGAAAGAAAGCTAAGGCATCCTAAGAAGGTGCATACTACTGAAGGTGAAACTGTCTGAAGGGAAGAGAAAAAAAATCATAGCAGTGTGCCAAAGACCAAGAGAGGAGTGGAATTTTTTTTTTACCTGGGGCAACAATTCTGTCAATTCACATAAATGTATTTGCTTTTTTTTAACAAGATAGCAATAGACTTTGCCAACATGTATCATTCACTCATCATATATGACAGTTTAGTTACCAGTCATAAATCTCAGACTTGCCACGACTCTACATGCTTTCAGCGCTCAGTAGAGAGTTGGGCAGGTAGAACTGCTTGTTCTATCAGGGTCTGTTTTCTAGTGCTACAGGGCCCTGTTTTCTGATTTACATACATGTGGCTGTGGACGGGGACTCATGGAGAACTTACGGGGGTGCGACGGAGGCACGCAGCATTGAGGAGGCCTGGGAGAGAGGGATAGAGAGACACAAGAATGAAACTATCACTGTCTTTAGTCATTCTGTCAACACTGTTTTTCTATGGAGTTGGTCACTACTTTTCAAGGAAAATGAGTAATGGTGCTGGCACAGGAGACCAATGCAGATGGACATGGCTTTTGTATTTGTTAAAATTAAAAATGTCATGGTTAAAACCAGGAACCAGAACTCACGAACATCAAACTGGTCAGGGGATACTGGGAGCACAATTCACAGTGGCTACAGAGCGCCAATTCTTTCAGATTAAACTGACAGCCGGATAAAGAATGCAGATTAAAAAAACATTTACAGGAAAACCAACTAAGACTCACCTGTTTAATGCTAAAAAACGAACCAGAGAGCTCGGACCACATTCACAAGTCATTTCAGAGGAGGTGCGAATCTGAATCTCTAAACTCAGTCATGAGAAAAGATATCAGTGCGATCTTTCTTTCAACTAAGCTATTTGCTTGACTACTTTGTTATTCTTCATTAAAGTAATTCATCCATTATTCATCCATTATGGCAAAGATAGATAGATAGATACTTAATACATCCTGAGGGACATTTTTTTTAGATAGATAGGAACATTTTTTTTCTTTTTAGATAGATAGATACTTAAAAGTGATAAGGGAGGCAATCCTGATCCTGGGTCAGAATGAGCAGCACCTTCTCTGAAATGCTTTAATACGGCCATTGAGCTCACCTCTCGCTGAGATCACTAGGATGTTTACCGAGACACTTTCAGCCCAAGTAACAAGCCAGGGTGTACCAAAGCTAGAGGAGCTATATACAGTTGTACATGCTGTAAAATAATTCTGGTCACATGCAATACCTTCAGGCGCGCATTCAATAAACACATTTGCTTTACTTTACTTTTTGTTTGTTTGTTGGTTTTTGCATGCAGTGAGTGGCAAGGGCATGAGGAACCCTTATACGGGTACAGGGAGTATGAGAAGGGGTTAGTGAGTGAAGAAATGACCCGCCATCACTATCACATTGCACCTGGCCTTTAGGTCCGGTTTCTCCAAACAACCGCTAATGAAGGTGAAGTGCTGAGATCTCAAAGAGGTCATTTCAATGTTTAACTTTGGTGGGAGGCAGGAGACCTCAAATGTCGATTTCGAGCTAAAAAGGCCGGGAAATGATCCATATCAGCCTATCTATATCCTGTTGAACCGGGCCTGTCCTTTGTGAAACACAGAGGCGCAACACACAGATCTGTCCAGGCATCTCAAGTATGAAGAATGAGTGGACCGAAGACCAATAGAGGAACTTTAGGATCTGGCCAAGACAGAGGAGGGTGTGTGAACTTGTGTAACAACAAATGTATAGCAGGAGCTCAGTCTTGGTCAAACTTTGAGAGCCTCACAATTGACAAATGATTTGTGCAACTACGCAAGAGGGGAAGTATATGGAGTACTTATAACGTGTGTTGGCTGGATTAGGAGCCTTTGGGCGAGGCTCTATATCCCATATCGCTTTACTTCAAGAGGATTAAGAAAGTCCAGGTACATCCTGGAAATTCTTCGCCCACGTACAAAAAAGCGCCGGCCCCATGGTAACTACTGTAATAGTCCTGTGGTAGAGTTGCAGTCCAGGAAATAGCAGTGATATTTTCCATGAACAAATGAGTAAAAGTGTGAAACTAGTCTGGTGCTGACCAAACTCTAGCTCTGAGGACGCTTGTGAACCAAGTCTGTGGGGACTTTAGGAACCAGGCTCAAGCAAATCATTATTATGGCGACTAACAAAGACAAACAGCACATGGCGGGCTATGCAGGGTAAAGAAGAATACAAACTGCAGTCACAGTGACACCACTAGGGATTCAACTCAACACCCTGTCCCTGTCAGGCAAAGAGCAGCATTCTCATAGCAACGGAGGCCCTTTAGATGGAGTCGATATAAAGGGAACTGGAGCCGGCTGTGGGTTTCAGGAGGAATATAAAAGGGAGGGAATGGATGAGCAGTAAGGATGAGAGGAAGAGAGGAGGAAGAGAGGGGGGAGGGGAGGGGAGGGGAGGGGATGGCAGAAGCACAGTCGGCAAGGCGATGTAGTGGGGGAGCAAGACAAGAGGGAGAAGAATGAAACATCAGAGACTTACATATCCATCATCATAAGGGCTCATAGAGTAATATCCCTTTAAGAGCACACACACACACACACACACACACACACACACACAAATACACACAATAGGAAGTTGTTGAATGAAGGTATACAGAGACACAACAAAAACAGAAGCACACAACTAGATTTTCCCACAAGCCAGGCCTGATAATGGCCATTCTCCTCAAGGGGAATCCACTAACACTGATGGTGGTGAGTACTGTATATGGCAGACATCTCAATCATCTTAGAGTCCTTTCAAATAACCCTTCCTTCCTATGCAGTAAAGGAAAAATGTATTAAGAGCAGCTCATAACAGAGATAATGACTATGTTGGGGGTGTATTTTCATTACACAAGCAGCTGCAGGAGGGTTGTAAACTAAATATTAGTCACACACCATAAACACCTAATATCTAACCAGACTTCCATGAGGGGCAATGAAGAAAAAATGTAACAAAGCAACACAGCAACCTAAAGACCCCACAGCACATTTTAGCTAAACAAAAGACAACCAGGGAAATAATAATGCTATAGATCTTTGGACTTGGCAAATAAGAGCATCATTGTATGCATCAGCATCAGTTGGCTGGCTGGCTGGGTGTTAAGACGGCCACATGTGGGAAAGGGTGTTTCTCACTTACAGTTCCAGGCCGGGTGAAGTCAATGCTCTGGGCCACACTTTGTCTCATCTGGTTGCTGAAGAGGCGCACACACACACCCTGGAGATACTCTGGGGAAATCTGCAACAAACAGCAGCATTCCCATGAGCGATCTGGGAAGTGTTATTGAGCATAGACTTGCACTGAGGGTGAGGGTGTTTCAGTTTTAGGTTTGCATAGATATAACATTCATATAGGGCTCATGTGTGGCGAGCGTGTGTTTCTGTGTGTGATCTGGGTAATGGTAGGGGGCTGAATGTACCATTTTTCCACTGACAGTGGCTTCAAGTGAGTCCACCAGTTCAGCTGTGACACCGATGAGTTTATGGTAGTCGGCCTGCATCTTCTGGAACTTTTTCACGTAGGACGAAGTCTTCCTCTCAGCTTCTGCCAACTGCAAGTGCAGTTGTTGTACTGTATCTTCATACACACAAATACACATGTCTCATTCAAGTTGGCAGGGAATAGATTAAAAAAAAAAAAGCTATTCACATGTAGCAAGTATCACTGAACAATTTTTCATGCCAAAATTTTGCAATAACAGATGAAGAGTTTGGTTCCAAAACGCTAGTTCTCCATTTTTGAAAACATTAATAAGTCATGTTATTTAATTGTGTATTTCAGGTAATATCAATTGCAGTTGTGTTGTTTTGACTGAGTAAAGATGAATGATGAATCAAATAACAATAACCCTATTCTAATTCCACTGAAATTACTTGGAAAACTAAATAAAAAAAATGATTTATGAAAATGTATTAAAAATGGAGGATGTAGCGTTTTGGAACTAAACTCAGATTCATATTAAACAGACAACTCCTCAACAGACAACATTGGGAAATTTGATTGACAGTAGAAATAAGAGGATGCATGACATTTGGGTACGGCCTCCACATTAGTGGTTTGTGGTTTAACAAGCACACAAAATGATTCAAACTCAAGTCAAGAATGCTTAAATGCGTCACATCAGACTGAAAAGTCGCCAAATGCAATTACAGTGACACTCCTTCCCACAGTCCCTGTCAATGTGTGCACAACACAGTACACAGCAGACATAAACTGTACATCGAGTTATTCTCTAAACATGAGCTGCTTACCTTTGTTGCTAGAGAAACCTTCCCTCTTTGACACCAGTGTTAAAGAAATAACTAGAACATAATATCAGTGATCATTTTAACAAAAAGAGGGATAACTATCAGTAAAAACAAATTTGATCAAGAATGCTGCATCAAATCATATCATTTAAGATTTTCCACTGTAGTCTCGTATGATTATTGTGACACATCTTTGGATATGCAGACATAATTTAATATCATACTTAGTATCACCTCACATGGGCGCAGTTCCAACAAGTACTTTGGCAGTAATTTCTGGTATTATTCGTAAAACCAATTGAAAAGCAACAATGATTGTCTTTTGGGATTTGAACCAGACTGAAGAATATTACATAATCTTAATCCAGGTCTTTAATAGCATGGGAAGGAAAGCCTATACAGCAGACTTCTTATAAAGCTGTAATTGTTTTGATGTCAGACCAATCTAAGATGCCCATAGGTGGCTATAGACCATCAGGGTCAACACAGGGTGAGAGTCATATCAGGTTTTGCCCTGAACCACACACACTGATGAAGGGGGGAAAAAAGTGGATTTCTCTTTGCTTTTGTTTCTGAATGACTGCAAATAAATGGAAGGGGCACTGTCTGCATATTAATGCTCCCTTTGGTTCCTTGTGGGAAAGGCTTTTATGAAGGACTTAAATGTGTTTCTCACAAGTAACAGGAGAGGAGATTACATGTTTTTCATCTGCTTTCAATCTTAGGCTATTGTATTCCTATTCATTTTAATCTCATTGTTTATCTCTCTGGTTCACTTCTTTCATTAGGTAAGAAGAGTGATATAGTCAGAAGACCAGGAGTGAGAGGACCTGATGATACAGTTTTAGGACTATGGTGAAAAGCTATAGTATGAACTCCAGTTGTATCCAGTTTTAGTAACATTAAGGATACATATATGGTCACCAATCTTGGAGTGTTGGAAGCTTTTAGTGTCGTAGAGAGAAATTTCTCAAGCTTCTCCTTCATCTCTGGCATCCAGGAATCCTGCAAAAAACAAAATCAGCTCAGACATCAGCTCAACTTCTGAGAGTGACTGAGGGTGAGGGGAGGAAGATGTTGAGCCTACCTGGAAAAGGTTCTTGAAGGACGGATGCGCCACAGGATTGGGTACGAAAGGTAGAGCGTAGAACGGCAGGAACTCAGTGGTCTGACTCAGTGCTGAGCCTCTGGTCTCCAGAAAGTGTTTGAAGTGTGTAATCCTCTCATCGAAATCCCCTCGGTCCTGCTCCAGCAGATATCAAACACAGCTCACCACCACTGATACTTATTTCTGATACTGATACATAATTCCTGACATAAACCCTTCATGTACATCATACTGTATCATGGACTTTCTTCACTATACTTCATCGCAGCGGAATAGTGAGAGAAGTGGGGCCACCTACTGGCCAAAAAGGGCAGAAATGTAATGTATTACGTACAGGTTGTATTCCAACGAGTGGTGGTCTTGGAATTCCTGAGGCAAAATGAAATGGCAGGTGTCTTTGTTTTCCAATGCATTCTATGAGTACATGCTTGTACAATACATTCTGTCATTGTGTGCTGGAGGAGATAGTATAACAATATCTTCAAGGATTCAATATTTTTATTGTCAATGTGGTTCACAACGAAATTCAGTTTGTCACTCTCCTAGCAGCAATTCTTTGTATGGTTTGTATGATAAGTGGCTGCATAGGTCAAGCATGGAATATGCTTCATTCCAACGCCTACTGAAAACATTACATTGCTTAGAAGTTTAAACTAGGCCTTGAAACAGAGGAACAGGTCTAGAATTAGCCTGGCTAGCGCCACCACTTCTCAATGAAACGTGGTCTGGGAACCAAACATTCATTTTCTCGTATTTGAAAAAAATGCTCAGATCCGTTTATTGGGTGCCACGGATGTCTATCAAATGCGTCTGTGCATAGCTCATCATCGTCTTGCTTTCCCCCCTGTTCTGTGATTGGTTCCCTATCGCAGGGCGAAAATTTGCTCCATGGTCTCCAGGCTGCCTTAGCAGCGTGAATCAAATCACGCGCAAGGCAGCATGGGAACACCCAGGCTAGTCTAGAATGGCAAAACACATATAATGGCACACCTTGATATTTGAGTGATATGCATGGTGGCATGTTTGTGCAACAACTGGAGTGAAGCTCTAGGAAAGTTTTTTTCAGATTGTCTATAAATTGTAAACTGGGCATAATAAAGCATGTGTATATGTGTGTAATAAAGCAAGTACACAAGTGTGTAAGATTTATGGGACAAATTTTAGTTTTAAGGCTGTCACATACTTTAAGTACCAACTGGATGCAATTGGTAACCAAATATAAGTCATTCCAGCAGTAACCAAAAACAAACAAACAAAAACTCCAGCAAACCCATACCATATAGGGTTAGACTTAATAGTTCAGCAATAACTGTAACAACTCAGGTTTGGCAATATCCTGATGCCTGAGCATACTAACTGGCATTCTTCCCCAATAGGAGATATCAGCACTTTAAAAAAAAACAAACAACGGTCTTCATAGTCCCTGACATGGCCTTAGCAACTTACTGGTCTTCCAAGGCAGTGCTTCAGAGGATAGATGGTGAAATGGATGTGCAGATAAAACTCAAGCTTTTGAGCTGTGGGATGACTGTCACGGTCCTCTACAGGAATGTGTTCGTTCCAGAGCTCAAAGAATACCTTGTAGTCGCCATCCTCAAATGAGCTCATAAGATCTTTCTGTAAATTAATTTGGATATCATACTTATGATTCAAGGCATATAAGGGTACATATTAATAAAATGACAATTGATAGATCACATCTGTAATCCTAAAACAGGTTTACCTGAATGATGAGGGCTTTAGAATCTTGAACAGCATTGCCTTGAGATTTGGGGATCGGTTTCCCCTTGATTTTACATTCCTTCTCAAACTGTTTTGCTGTTTCTTCAAATTCAGCAAAGTTGAGATACTGTAGACACAATAATGATGGGTGACAAATCCAACAAATTGATATCTGCCTAACACATAGGCTACCTAAAATAAAATAACTACAATGGGCAGTAAAACTAACACAAATTATTAATCCACCATTCCTTTAGTTAACACAATATGTATATATGTGTGTGTGTGTGTATTGCGTGAATACATGCATGTAGCCTATGTCTATACCTCCTTGATCATCCCAAGAATATCTGCTTCATTTCCAAACATGTCACCCATTTCAAGAATTTAGGAGTCCTTTACACGTGAATGCTGAAACAAATAGATGCAATACATGGTCTTTAAAGGGATACCTACAAACAATGCAGATGAAATATAGCTTGTTCAATACAACTAGGCTATCAGTGTCAATAGCAAAACGTTAGCTAAGATAGTAGCCTGACTGGCTACTCTCCAATATTGTCCTACGTCTTGAGGGCGAACAACTTTGTTTCTCAAAGATTAATAGACTGTAACAGGATATTAGTACCTTGACAACGTGGATTACAAATAATCAAGGACAGTTTATGTAGGTATTGACAATAATTAGCTCACGTAAATGGAACCACCACCGCCAAACGTACATATAACTCGCTAACATTAGTGGCGACAACAAAGTTAGCTAATGTTAGCTACTAATATCAGTAATCAGTTATCGAGATTTATTGTGCTAATTTGCAAATACAGCCCATCTCAGGCAATTCATGCAACTATCAGTAAATTCAGCTGACAGTATTCATGCGTGGTAAGGTTTGCTTGAGGCTAGCTTACGTTAGCGGACAGTTTTTTAGAGATGGATTACAACACATGCACATCTAACGTTATAGCCAAACATGCTATCGCTAACTATGCTATCGTTAGCCAATTAAACGTAAACCTACTTGGTTAGTAGCATATGTTACGTTTTCCTTTAGGCGAGGAAATTCAACTCACCAATATCTCATTTTGATATTATGAAATTGGCCATACCATTAACATTACATTTTACAGTAACAACGCTAGACTGATGTTAGCCGAACCTTCATGGTAGAATACAATGCTGAACCGCTACCCAGTAACTAAGGGGAAGACGCTCGTAAATACACCTAGCAACCAAACAGACTGGAGCCGAAAAGTGGCGTGTTTTGCTGCAAATACTGTATTTTTTTGCACATGGAGCAATGCCATTGAATTATAAGGTTCTATCTATCTGACATTTTTGTCCAAATTAAGATATTGACATTCTTATTCTGTAACAACCTAATAAGGTGAGGTGATTCTTGAAGTTGTATGCATTTTTGGACACTAGCTTCATACATCTAAAGATACGTGTTCCACTTATCAATATAACTCTGAGTTCTAAAACTTTGAAGCTCAATATCTCAGAACTACACAGAATGCAGATAGAACCTTATAATTCTAAGGAGACTAATATGATACACAAACACCACTCTTATGGATAAGCAAACTAGTTAGAAAAGTATGTTGTTACTAACCAGTTCACCAGTCCTGCCAGACAAAACATTTGAGTCATTACATACGAATTCTCCATTAAATTAATTTAAGCAAGACACTCATCATTTTCAATAATCAAGGTTAGCCTATATCTTTTAACATCTTTAACAAACTAAACAACCTGCTAGTCTACAAAACCACAAAAAGTAATTCTTGGTTGGTCAATTGGTTCTATGTGCTGGGTCTCAAAACATAAAGACAACCAAATATATAAAACTTTTTTTATTATTATTATTTACAGGGTTTACCACAAACAGTATTGATTTGTAATTTGTAATTACATTACGAAAAAAGAGAGATAAATCCCAGGTATTTCTACAAAAAAAAAAAAAAAACATCCACAAAGATGCAAGTCCATGATCCTCAAGAGATACTGTCTTTCCGGATATTCAAATGCACTGTATTTTGAGTCCACACAGAAAAACTGTAAGCCATGTTTAGAAAGCAAGCTTCTTCATTAAAAGGTAGACCCGTGAGTCCACTTCAAATCCATGCAAGTTGTTGGCATCACCCTGTAGTCTCATCAACAACCCACCATAAGAAACGTATGCAGAACTACATAGAAAACAACAACAAATAAATGGTTAATTTAAATTAGCACACAAACATCTGGAGAATTAAAGAAAAATAATGGTTGATCATTTTTAATTAGGCAGCAAGACAAAACTCACAGACGAGTGGCCGCTTCTGTAGACGTCTCATCTCCTTCAATTCTATACACCTTTCCGTACATTACATAATCAAACTGATCCGCCCTGAGGAAAAACAACATAGATACCTCATTGCAAGTCCTATTAGACAGACAGACAGACAGACAGACAGACAGAGAGAGAGAGAGAGAGAGAGAGACACACACACACACACACACACACACACACACACACACACACACACACACACACACATCTTACCTTGAAGGGCGGTCATCTGTTGGATTGTATTCCCCATCATCTGGAGTTCCATCTTCATAAAGTGTACTTGCTATCACCAACCTGAACTTGTCCCCTGAAGAATATAGTAAAGTCATACTTTATTAATGTTATTGTATCGCACTTGAAAGCTATGGCTTCTTATGTCACCATTCATCTTACCAAGGTCCACAGGGTAGATCTGAATGTTCACATCAAGTATGAGGTCCATCTTGAAAGATTCACTTTCACAGTGAAGTCGAGACACTGAAATAAAAAGTTTGAATAGTTTGTACAATGCTTATGTATTTAATCTTTGAACCAAAGCCCATTGGTTGTCTAACAACACACAGCACCAAAACAGCATATATTACCTCTGTCAAACTTCATCCCATCTGGGTCAATGTCTTTCACATCAAAAATATCTTCAAACAGGATTCCAGCCATGTTGGTTCTAGTCTATCAATCTGATGAAAATGGGAAGATTTTGTTAAATAGAAGTTTTGACAGTATGGACAGATAAATGGAACCTTACATTACAGCCGATTGACTCAACATTTGACATAATTTACTTAGCTAAAATTACTTTCAAGTTGGGACAATTTACTGATATTCCAAGAGAAAGCAGAAGCAAGAAATTTGACTGTGGGTGTAGAGTTGGCCACTGGGTGAATAGAAAACATTATACAAAACAAGGTAATCTGTGATTCCATTCGCACAGGCACCCATGTGAAGCTAGCCTAGCTAGCTAGCTAGTAAACGAAGTTCTCTTCACTTACTTTTTCTAGGATACCTACGACCAAAATCTGTTGTCGTATTAATCTTCAAAGATGGGGGAGTATGAAAGACTCCAATGAAAGCTCTCAGGAAGAAACTAAAAATAATGATAATCAGATTTGTCTCATCAACAGAAATGAATTGTGCCGCGCTCACAATGTGGAACTCGTTGACCCTTCTCAGCATTCACTTCCGTGGCAACCCAGAGAAACGTAAAAAAAAAAAAAAAAAAAAACAGAAACGTTTTCTATTGGCAGAGAGAGCTTGCAATGATTTTCACATGGGATACAACTACCTTAGAAACAGTTATAAGCAAAAATGCTATAATTATGACCGCCGCGCAGCGAAGGTTTAGTCAGATTTTTTTTTTCTTTTTCGCATGCCCAAATTTACGTCAATGATTCCCGGGACACTGAAAGACCGGGGTACACGAAACTTGGTGGGCATGTAACCCCACATGGATAGCATGGAACCACAGTTTTCTGTGAATATTTCGAGAACCGTAGGGCCTAGGAGGTCCACCTTTTGTATGTATGTTGGTCTTAAGGGGGCATGTCAACCCATCCCATTACCACTTATTTCATGTATAGCGCCACCTAGTTAAAAATTAAAAAGCAAACAATTAGGTGTTTTCATCACAATATCTCTGGCTGACAAGGTCAAAACTGCACGAAATTAAAAGTGTAGGACCATTATGACACCCTCCGAATGCATGCCAAGTTTTGTGTACTTTCGTTCACGGGGGGCCTTACAATAAAATAATTTATGTGTACATTTAGTGACGTACACCAACAAGGATTCCCGGGACACTGAAAGACCGGGGTACACAAAACTTGGTGGGCATGTACCCCCACATGGATAGCATGGAACCGTCATTTTTCGTTTTGATCTTTTACATGTGAAATCTATAAACTAATCATGTTTTGGTACTTGTTTTCTAGCAGATACCAGTGAGAATTGAGTGTGGATAATGCAATTTAGTGAGACAGTTAGAATCATATAGGCCTTTCAGCGTGATTTCTTTTTGTGGAAAAAATGTGCTGGACTGGGCGGCGGTCATATTTTGTACCGCTCTGCGGTACATCTAATTGTATAATTGATAATGAAATGTATATCGTTACACAACAGCTGCATTTGTTCAGCAACAGTTTTTTTTTTTTTTTTTAATGGACTGAAACATGAATAAAGCGAGCGCCATCTGCTGATTTTTGACCAGTACTGCAGACTTATTGGTTTGTGGTAACCTGACGTTTTTCTCGGCTAGGAAAACCGCTTCCCAACAAGCAGGATCATTTCTCTTGTCTAGTTTAACTCTCTTGTGCAGAAAATGTATAGCCTACATTGTATTTATTCATCTATTTATTCAGAGAATGCTAACATTACAGTGATAGGGTTAAATCAGGTAAATTGGGACATCATGTAAAATGGGACAAATGGTTTTACATCTTGGTCTCTTTAAATAGCCTAGCCTGTTAGAAGCCAATCACTAATCACGAAATTATATGGTAACTACAAATGTACTTTATTAGAAACAATTATTTTGATTGGTCTGAGATAACAAAGTGAGATTATAATTAAATAAATCACTGGACCCAGAACTTGCAAGAAAATCACCTGGCATGTTGATTTTGTGTTGATGCAGGGCACTGCAACATTGATGATACAAAACATGCTTGTATGTTGTGATATTTCATGAATTGTTGCTGTAGGACACTAAGGGCACAACCAAAAACATTTTTTTCCAATATGAGAACATTTGCAAAAAAAGGCAGAACTTCACGAGCCCAGAGAAGATAAATGCAGTGTCTTAATTTACAAGCCAGACACCAAAGGATAGTTTGAATGGACAAGAGACTGAAACAAAAGTCAGCGGCATGATGGGACACCCTGATTTGACAGATCAGCTGGAGGCAGTGTCTTCTGTAGTGATCTATGCCCACTTCTTCTCAGACAGGAGGCTATGTTTGTTCATCATAGTCTATTTGTACCACACTCAGGCAAACAGTTAATTTTCGGTGTGAAATAGCTAAGCCCTCATGCACCTTTAGGCCCTTAACAACAGGTAGGCTATTTAAAAAAAACTTCTTCGTTGCCATTGTAGAATTATAACCATATAGAAAATGCAATGTGCAGTGCATGTGATCGAATCCATTAGACATACTAAATTATACATTCTAGCAAACGTTTATCACTTTTAGGATGATACATGTTGTATGAAAACACCATCACTGAATAAGTAGCCTATTTAAATAACATCGCACACCCATTTTAAACGAAGCCTGCAGACTTTCTCTCGGTATTAGCCAGTGGGTGACAGTTGCTCGCTTATTCCTCCCCCACATCTGAAACCTCTTTCGAAAGCTGTTCTTCTGGTTACGCTTAAACCCCGGAAACACAGAGAGGATGGACAGAGCCTCTGCTCCACACATTTAATTTGTTTGTAGTTCAAATTAGAAACTGAATTTGCCACGTCTTCCAAGATGTCTGCATCAGCTATTTTTATTCTGGATCTGAAAGGCAAGGTAAGACAAAATAGTGTAGCCTACTGTATAGTGACAAGAAGTGTGTGCGTTTTTGCCACGGCCAGTGTACGAGACATCCTACGCGTACATTTTATGACAGACAGTTTCAGGCAACAGGTTGGGGGGGGGAATGACATCTCTGTGGCTATGGCAGAGGTATTAAATGAAAAAGGTGTACTTTCCGACCGAGGCTCCAGAATTTGCATGTTGACTGTATCATTTGGAAAGTACGCGATCGTGACGGAAATTACTTCTCTATATTGTCTGTATTGTCTATTTGAGTAATCTATTAATCATGTTGTTTACACATCAATGAGTAGGCTAGATGTTTTAATTGAATTGATAATATATGGAACGATGAAACCTTTCCCCTAGCGCTTAAATTTCCCCAGAGCCAGCTGGGCAGGACGTAGGCGGAGCCCGGTAGAACAGGTGTATCAAACTTACAAAACTCGTTCTACTGAGTAGGCTATGATAGGGTCTTTGAATGGTCCTACATGCTTTAATTACATTTCACACATTTTCAACAGAGAGGAGAGTATTCTCCAATATGCACAGACATGGTTTAGAAACATTTCAAATGTCAAGCTAGGATATTGACATTTACTTGATTCATTCTTTCACTTAACTCAAGACTGTGTGGTATTCCATGCATGTCACAAAGTCAATAAATTGCCACTGAAAATATGGTATTCCTGCGAGAAGGATAAAGCCAGTAGAATAATGTATTCCTGAGGGAAAACAGAAAAGCCAGCCTGGGGGTATTCATGAAATGGATTTCACCCAGATGTGGCCTGGACCCCAGGCTGTGCTGATGAAAGCTTTTTAATGCCTGATATTATCAAGCTATTTCTCCATCCAGGCAATGGTTCCTCAGTCACAACATTTTTGTATCCAAGTGGGTTTCTAGTCAGTATGCATCTGTCTCCTGCCAAGGCCACAATGTGTCAATACTGTTAGTTGTACATAATCAAGGACTTATATTTTGTCTACTCTCAAAGTGAAAACTGGTGTGGTCACTGGCCATTTTAATGAAGGTCAGCAGAATCTTTTGTTATGCTTTAGTGAAAGTTGAAGGTTTCCTTTAATGAGGTAGTGTCAGCTGTAGCATTCTGCCTACAGTATTGATTCACTGCTAACACTGCTAAATTTCCCCTGTTCAGAATGTCTAAGCCGGTGCTTTATAGGAAATATTTCTGAATAACAATAGTATCTGTGTGTATTGTCCTGTGGTGTCAATTTAAGATATAAGTTAAGTTTAGTTATACTGTAAGTTCCTACTGGAAATGTGTTCTCTGCATTTTATCCATTCGGGGGTAGTGTACACACATTCATACACACACACTCAGAGCAGTGAGCTCAATAAGAGCCCGGGCAGCAGCTGGGGGTTAGGTACCTTGCTCAAGGGCACCTCATCTGTGGATGTGGATGTGGATGTGGGAGAGCGCTGTTCAATCACTCCCCCACCCACATTTTACCTACCAGTCAGGGATCGAACCGGCCATCCCTTCTGTCACAAGTCCGAGTAAGAGGTTTGCTAGATATATATATACTTTCCAAAGTGTAAATGTTTAATTGGACTTTCAGTCTGTGAAACAGCAGCACAATCTGTCCCCCATTTATGCTGAAATGTAATTTAAGAGAAGGAGGAACTGCTTAAAGCAAGACGTGATGCACTTTTCTTTCCTCCTTCTTTTAAGTTGTTTTTTTTGTGTGAAATGGCTGCCCTCTGCAGTGTCTATCAAGGTGTGCAGGCTCTTCTTTATATGATGCAAAGAAAGAATAATATACTTTATGAGCATGACTTCATAATATAGTTAAGTTTAAATAGACTTACAGTATACGAGAAACAGCAGTCAAGTCTTTTTTGGCAGGCCTCACTAAACAATGTATTTCATGCATTGACAGCACTGTAAGTTGCATGCCATGCACACAAAAGTCCTTGTTGATTGTAAGTTAGACACATCAAGCACAATGCATTGTTGCATTGCACACCATTTCATGGGGGTGAGGTCACCTTGACTTCTCCTGTACTGGTTTACTGCTTTTGAGTAGTTTCCTATTTCCTAGTTTCCTATTTCTTCATTTCATTGTATTCCTCTGAACCCCACTGACCTTTGTCACACAGACTCTGATATTGAAAAAGAAATATGACTTATTTATGAACAGAAAGGAACTCTTTAAGATATTTCCCCTTGCATCCTTCAGAAGTATGAGTGGAGATATCACTATGACTCTGTATGTCTGTATTGGAAAAAAAAGTGCTGTGTTTCATCATTCTATTGGGCCTTACGTGCCTGCCATGGGAACTGGTTGTTGTCAGTTAATTGGCATTTCACAATGACTGAGAGTTGCTTGAAGTGTTGCTTACAGTGTATGAGAGGAAGTAGATATTAATTTGTGATTGTTTTAGTGCAAATACATGAATGTAAAAAGTATGTAAATATACAGCAATATTTACAGTGCACACTTTCTGGGTGTTGCACCATAACACCACGCCTGTCAGAATACTCCAGCCTGAGCCCTTGGATTATCACTGTTTGTTTAGTACCCTCAGAAACAAAGAAAATGGGCAGGGAGAGGGAGAGCTGTTTGGAATGCTGCATCTACACAAGACTTGTGCGGTGCTAAAAAGCACCTCTGCTTAACGCTTAACTTAACTGTTTAGTATTTTGATCCTCTGAAGGCAGACTTTACACATGGTCCGTGAATAAATATATTTTAGGAGTGGCTGGGGGCTTGAGGCCAGAAGTTATGTTAAGAGTAAAGTCAAGGAAGAAAAATATAACTTATGATTATGATATGATTCAAGATGCACAAAGAAATACAAGAACTTCAAATGTAATTTTAAATACCATTGACATGCGGTTAAAGAGACCCTGTGATATGATATGGCTATATTTTATTTAAACATTCTGTGTTGCCTGTACGATGATAGATGAAACTGCTGTGAAGCTTTCTATGGATACATCTTTACTGCCTCCCACTGTAGGTGTTGATATGTCGGAATTACATGGGGAATATGGATATGGGTGAGATCGATCACTTCATGCCCATTATGATGAAGAATGAGGAGGATTCCGAACTCTCCCCTGTCCTGAGCCACGGATCGACTCATTTCCTTTGGATCAAGCACAGCAACCTCTACCGTATCCTTCAATTTATTTCCCCTTTTTCTCCATCTGTTTTTTGATTTTTTTTTAAGACTAATCTTTGATTTACTTACATTTTTGAGCAAGGCACACTGTTATTTAACTGCAAATGAACTTTCTTTCTCCTTCAGAAAACATGATTTTGACCTTAACACAGTCACCATTCAGTGGTTGCAATGACTAAGAAGAACTCCAATGCAGCCCTTGTGTATTCATTTCTGTACAAAATAGTTGAGGTCAGTGCAAGTGTCCAGCTGTGTCCTTAACAGTGTGTTTTTGTCTCAAGTGTTCAAATGGGTCTCTCAAACAACACTGGATTATTAATGTCTGTGTGGTCGTTGTGAGTTTCTGCCAACAATAACTTGCTACTGTTACTAGCAGTTGCCTGAACGGCATGTGGCTTATGTTTTTCCTGCATTCTTCAGGTTTTCACAGAGTATTTCAAGTCACTGGAGGAGGAGAGCATCCGGGACAACTTTGTGACTGTATATGAACTCATGGATGAGATCATGGACTTTGGCTTCCCCCAGACCACAGAAAGTAAAGTCTTACAGGAGTGAGTGCAGTCCTCTGTCAGTGCAACATAACACCTGAGACATTGTGTGTGCATTTGTAATTGTCACTCAGACAAAGAAAATGCAATAGGTTAGAATCGGAATGACGGCTCAATCGGAATAGAAATTACACAAACACCTTGATCTGAATAAAACTGCCGATCCGATCAGAATTATAATCTGAATGGAAGAGGTGGTGCATTCTGTTCCTATTCCGATTGAACAGCATAGGGTCAATCAGATTGCCTGCTGTATCCTCTCAAGGAAAAGTAGGCAACAGCGGCTATTCTGATCAAAGATTCTAAAGCGCTTGAGAGCATCTGATCGGAATAGAACATACCCCATGTAAACAGATGGCACAAATTCTTTTAAAAGGAAATAGTTTAATCGAATGGCAAAAAAACTGTCCATGTAAACCCACCTATTGTCATATAGTTATCTTTATGCCATCTCATGCTTCCCTTATTGCAAAACTTCCTCATAACTGGTGCTGCCAGTGAGTACCAGAGAGTTGTTGTATAAAATAGAACCTTATGACACAGGATTAGTCTTAGCATTTATATATCATATAATTTATTGATGACCACAGTCAAACCATCTTGACAAAATGACCCTTTGCGAGACTTCTCACATAACACCGCTTAGTAACTGTTTCTTTATTATTTATAATTTTTCAGTCTGATGTTGATGTGTAGAGGGCCAAGTGGGTGAGTTCTTAGGAGCTTTAAGACTACAGCTTTGTGGGAACTGTATGGTTTTGTTGTTTTTTTCGCTGTCTTCTCCAAGCTTTTGTTTTTGTTTTGCACAATGTTTGCAGTTTTCTACCCAGAAAAACCCCAGAAAAGAATCAGTAATTATATCTAGCATATCTAATTGACCATTAGACACAATATGACTGCAATCTGGGTGATCTATACGCCATCAAACCCATCCGCTCACATATGCTCCACACGCCCAGCCATCCGACTGACTCTCTCCCCCAGCACGCATGCCCTGGCTACAGGCAGAGTGCCATGGTAGCCAAGAGAGGCAGAGCAGATGCAGGTCTGGGCTTTTTATGTGGGTAGTGTTTCCATTCCAGGGATGGATTACTGCACGGGCCTACCGGGCCCAGGCCCAGGGGCCCAAGGGGTCAGGGGGCCCTGAAGCCCAAGCCTTTGCATGGAATCATTGCCTCAATATCAACAAATCAGGATGTAGACTATGAATCTGATTGAATTTAGTATTGGCCATCCCCAAAATGCACCACAATACAGGAAATCACATCAAACAAATTAAAAATGTTCTGGGGGAGGACCCCCAAACCCCTCTCCCACATATACGACAATAAATGGGGGGCCCTTAATACATCTGGGCCCAGGGGCCCGAAAGTTCATAATCCGCCCATGGTAGTGTCCATTTTGATGCTAATTCTTGTATTTTCTCCTTTTTTGTTTGTTTCTGAGACATGGGCAGATGCCCTCGTTTGAATGTACAAAAGGTGTGCAAGATAAATCAAACACACATTTGGTCTCTCTGTCATCTGTCGTTGTTGCACTAAGATGCCCTGTTTGTTAATGATATCATTTTACACAACACAATTTTTTTCATTTTCTCAGGTTGTTTACTTGCCTTCAGGCCATTATTGTAATTGTAAGCAAAACAACTTCGTCCCTGGAGGGCTATAGATCATGGCTTTGAGAAAACTTGTTTCTTGGTATGGAATTAGGTCAGAGTTAGGGCAAAGGAGCAGTATTGATCCCTCAGCAGCTAAAAGTGTTAGGATATAAGATCAATGCAGCCATTCCTCAGTGGCAAACACAGCTGTGGGAGTGGGAGATGAACAGTGGGAGGAAGAGAGCTGAGAGAGAGAGAGAAAGAGGGAGAGAGAGAGATAGATGCTCTATTGTCAGTGTGTGGTAAACAGAACTGGGATGCAGGTGGTGAGAACAGTATTTACAGGCTCCAGTCTTTGCCGTCTGGTCTCCATCAAATTCCAAGGTCAGGCCATGCCCCCCCCATAGATCCGTTTACAGCAAAACCCACAAGAACAACACTTTTTTAGAAACATACAGTATCAGCTCAAATTTGACCACTAATAATACTTTCAACATATACAACACATGTCACATGGGTTATAGCTCATTCATTAACAGAACTTAGCTCTCATTATTTTGAATACAGCAAACATTGTGCAACTATTGTTACAGATAATTGAAACATCCTGACTGGTTGTTGTAGTCCCAAAGGTCCAATTGTTTTCATATATTATTATTTGGAATGCCTCTAATCTCGATCTTGGTCCTGGTAGGTACATCACCCAGCAGGGACACAAGCTGGAGGTGGGGGCTCCTCGACCCCCCGCCACAGTCACCAACGCCGTGTCCTGGAGGTCCGAGGGCATCAAGTACCGGAAGAATGAAGTCTTCATGGACGTCATTGAATCTGTCAACTTACTGGTGAGGGGATTTTAGTACCTCTGCAAAAGCATTCAAATGAATTTTAAAAAAGGTGGGCCAAGTTTCTTCATGGTTTAAATATAACAGATTGTCTTTGAACAGGGTCGGCTTATTGTCTAGTTTTATATCTGCACTCACTACCCTTTTTACTCAGCAGGAATACCGGCCAATTCAACATAGGCCAGGCTCACATATCAGGAAACAACCTTTCCTCAACTTCCTTGAATTCACACTGAGACAAACAATCCCTGATTTCCTTTAATACATCAGCCTCTAGCCTCAGCTGTGACCTCAACCTACCCCAACCGCCATTTTCTGCTTTAGTAATGGTGTGGTGACGTTTCCATGGATCGGGACACTGAACGCGACTCCCTTCTTCACAGCCTGATTAAGGGGAAGCTAATGCCTTATTGCCTTCTAATGGGGCATTACCATTCACCCGTGCAGCCTCCAAATGGGCTTCTCTGTGACTGGACACTTTCTCAGCCTCATTCTGTCTGACGAATGATTCAGGACGGCTGTGTATTTTTTTTATCAGTTCTTCTCTACTTTGCTCTAATTTACATCACTTTTTGTCCCTTTGTCTTCTTTGCTTTTTTTTAGCATTTTAATATGTGAGGTTGACATTTTTGCAAACTGTGTAGTTTATCTGTGTAGTCATTCAACTTTGACTGTACTGTGTGTGTGTACGTGTATGTGTGTGTGTGTGTGTGTGTGTGTGTGTGTGTGTGTGTGCCTTTCCCCGACTGGTTTCATATATGTCTCTTGTTTCTATCCTGGCACAGGTTAGCGCCTCAGGCAGTGTCCTTCGCAGCGAGATCATGGGCTGCATCAAGCTCAAAGTCGTCCTGTCTGGCATGCCCGAGCTTCGCCTGGGCCTCAACGACAAAGTGCTCTTCGAGAACACGGGCAGTGAGTAACGTATACAATCTCCACCTCTCCGTCTTTATCGCCCATCTGTCCAGCCATCCCCCTCCCTCTCTCCCCCCATATTCTCATCTGCATCCCTCTCTCATTTGCACTCGTTTGGTGCGGAGCGACGGATTACGCACCCTGGGTGAACGTCTGTGTCCTAATCCCCACCCCAGGCAGTAGGGGCAGGTGGGAACTACCCCGCTCATCGGCTCTCATCCTACTGCACTGTGTATCCCCCTGGGTCACAGCTGGCTAGCTTACAGACAGGGGTAGTGAGAGGACACATCTCTATGAAGAGCTTTAAGTATAGTGGTAAATGTGCTATATGTGGGAATTCCCTTAATAAAGAATAGAATGTTGCTGAACTTAGTAAACAACCAGCCCATCATATAGGGTATTATTATCACAGCTGGCTAGGTCATAGAAAGAAGCAGCAATAGGTTGTGCGCATGATCTGCAGTTCTATGTTAGGAAGAGCTTAAAGTATAATGGTTAATATAGTAAGTGTGGGAATTCTCTTGAATAGAATTAGGGTGAATTTAGTAAACGGCGGTACAATAGCACTCAATGTGAGGATGCTTCTCTATTATCCCACAGAGAAGAGGAAGAATATTTCTGTGTGCTGGTTACCTTTGCATTGACCAAATTAGTTGTAATAAAATGTAATAATAAAAGCTTGTCCTTTGACAAAAGATATGCAAAACAGATTTACTCATAAAATACATTGATTTAAGTGTCTCCTATGATATAGGAGAAACAGCGCCCTCCTATGGATAGGATGTGTAAATGTTTTCTGTCCCTGATAAAGGGACTAGTGAGGAAAGAGTACGTGATCCATCTGTGTCTCAGTTTTTTTGTGAGTGGATCAGGGCAGAAATCCTGTTTATGGATGTGAAAGGATGAAGGAGAGAATAGCAACCCAGCAGTGACACCGAGAGAAGAAAATGAGGCCGGGGGCAGGTGTGGGGCACTGTTCATCGCCCAATCAGCACTTCCTTTGAGTGAATCCTGTCTGATACAAGCTGGCTTAGCACCAGAGCTCGCCTGTCATCCCCCAATTACACCCCCTCTCTCTGTACCCCCCCTCACAGTGCTTGAGGTCCCTAGGGAGCCAATCAGAGAGCTGGAGGGGGGCACTTCCTGTGTGACCTTTTGCTTGTGGCACTGATGTCCTTATGTGGCGTCCTCTTCCTGCTGCTAAAGGGAGCGAGCCAAAGGCTGCATCCACCGGTGAAAGCCTTCACTGGCTCGCATGGCTCTCTGATCTGGCTCCTGTGTTCTGGACCCTTCTGAGAACAGTAGAATGTGACACACACACACACACACACACACACACACACACACACACACACACACACACACACACACACACATATACACACACACACACACACACACACACACACACACACACATATATATACACACACACACACACACACACACACACACACACACACATATATATACACACACACACACACACACACATATATATATACACACACACACACACACACACACACACACACACACACACACACACACACACACACACACACACACACTGCTCCTGCTCTTCCTTTGTCTGTCTGTCATCTTACACACTGTCTTTTTATCACACATGCACACACACACACACACACACACACACACACACACACACACACACACACATTTTTCTTCTTTGTTTCTGCTTCACTTCGTCACTCCTGTCTCAGAGTGCAAGCTGCACATTCAGTGCTTTTATCTCAGCAGGCCCATGCACACACCTCACCCACTCATCCTCACCCATTTGGTTGGTGTACATTCCAAACTGAGATTGACTGCTGTTTGACTGTCAGCATTACTGAGGCGAAGACAAAAGATCCCTGGTCATTAAAAAGTGTACTAGTTTCTACTTCTTCATTCCCTTAGCAAAAAGAAGTTTATGGAAGTGTACTGTTGGTCTACTTATTTTGAAATAAGCATATGTATAGCTTACTTTTTGTGTAAGCTATACGTATGCTACCTTACTTTTTTTTTTTCAAAGTATATTTTTTTGTCCTTTTATGCAACAGGATAGTGAAGAGTGACAGGAAGTGAGTGGGATAGAGAGTCGGGGTGGGATCCGGAAAGGACCACCGGGCGGGAATCGAACCCGGGTCGCCGGCGTACGGTGCAGGTGCCCCAGGCAGTTGCGCCATGGCTGGGGCCAACGCTACCTTGTTCTAGCCAGTGCCTGGTGTGTATGTGTGTAAATGCAGTAAAGCAATTCGTTACACTCCTGACACTGAGGCTGTCGGCCCGCCGCCCCAAAGTTGCAAGGGTGGTTTTTCCGCTCACAGGCGCTAGGGGAAACGAGACGGCCACCATTCAGTCCGAAAAAAGTCATAAAACCATTCTAATGATTCTAATGATTCTAATGATCTAATGATTTTTATACTAATAAACTTACAACATGAAATACACTTGGGAATTAAACTTCAACTGTACTCAGGTTTAAGTATACCTTTTGTAGTAAGGGTTCTCAATTCGGAGTCAGAGAAAACAGCTGCTTATTTGAAAACACACACACACACACACACACACACACACACTGCCTATCAACACTGACTGACTTCTAGGCTTCATTGGCTTTGCTTTTTTAATTAATAATAAAATTGCAAATCAGTCTGCCAGGGTGAATGCATTGTATGTTGAATATAAATCGGGATGTTGTTTGCATCAGGGGAGAAGAGCAAGGCAGTGGAGCTGGAGGATGTGAAGTTCCACCAGTGTGTCCGGCTCTCGCGCTTCGAGAATGACCGCACCATTTCTTTCATCCCACCCGATGGGGAATCAGAGCTGATGTCCTACCGCCTGAACACCACGGTCAGTGTCTCCTGCTGCTGTTCTTTCTCTTTCTCTTTCCCCCTCCCTCGCTCTCACTTACTCACACTCACACAATCGCATCCAAAGTTTGATATGTATTATACTCGGCCATTGTTGGTCACATTGTTAGCCAAGACACCTTTTGTTTCTGTTCTGAAACTAACAGAACATATATAAAAATGACCAAATTAGTTTTCATAAGGTTTTCATCATTACTGATATATGGACCTTCATATGAGTCTTTCTATTGTGTACAGCATTGGTACCTGTACTTAAACCTGTACATTAAACCTATATGCTCTGTGTGAGACGCTTGGGCCTTTGAAGGCAGGGTGGCTGAGCTGCAGAAACAATCGAGCCTGACGGGCCCTGCCACGCCGGAGTCCCTGATTCATTACTGTGTGCCTTGCTCCTGACAGATGAAGCCTCTCTTTTGGATTGAGAGTGTGATCGAGAAGTTCTCGCACAGCCGAGTGGAGATCAAGGTGAAGGTATGGGACACGCTTGACTGGCCATGCGTGCCGCAACGGCAACCCAGGGTTACGTCTCAATCTTGGAGAGCTCCGACAGGCTGCTGCTGCCACAGACATTTTGACACGGGGGCACTACCAGGAGCGTACAAGAGTGTATACTTCAGTCAGCACGGATGGGGGAGGGGGGAGATGGGGAGTGTTACTGTACATGAAGTTGTTGCATAGTAATACTATAAATCTATGTGCATAATACAGTACATAATATGGAAAAAAATTCTTAATTCTGTTTGCTTTAAAAATATAATTCAAATCATCATTCACATACCCTGTTGTTCATAGGTCCTAGAAATACATCCAGTAAATGGAGACAGATATGCTCACATATTCACACAGGATTGTAAGTTTGATTAATTGACTGTGATCCTGTCATGGAGGATATGAAAGAGATGTAATTAGACAGTTTCCTTTTTCTCATATACCACCGTCATAGGCTCTTCACTACTGATAAGGCATGTCTGATAATTGCAGTGACGGTGACAAATGGGTGGTTAATGTGTGTCTGTGTCCGTGGTAATGGGAGGGTGAAGCGTTGGACTGGACACTTCAACACTGTCATGTCTGTTGTGTCAGACTCATTCTCTTTCTCTCTTTCTCTCTTTCACAATCTGTCCACCTGTCTACCGGTCTTTTCTTTGTTCTCGCTGGTCACTCTCAGGCTCGCAGTCAGTTCAAGAGCCGCTCCACGGCCAACAACGTGGTCATCCTGGTGCCGGTGCCCAGTGATGCCGACTCGCCTAAGTTCAAAACCAGCACGGGCAGCGCCAAGTGGGTCCCGGAGAAGAATGCCCTGGAGTGGACAATCAAATCCTTCCCTGTGAGTCTCACGCCATCACTCATCTTCACTCAACAAAGCAACTAAGAACCTTCCAGACCATCTTACTGATGTCATAGTGGCTGTCAGTGTAGAGGGACTATTTCTTTGGATTGGGTGCTATTTTATACAGCAAAATCCTACTTGTGGCAAGCACAAATGGTGACATGATCATCGGTCAGCTTTAATATACACTTAATTCTTCGACGCTACCCTCCTGCAAAATGCAGGTGTTACTTCTTTTTACTTGTATTTTGCTTGTTTGAATGCATTGAGTCTCTGCATTTAGTGTTCCAGAACACAAGTCAATTCCTGCGTGCCTATCTGTCCCCAATGAATGCCTGAACAATCCGCAGAGGGTGCTGTTGGGGTCACTTCCCTCCCGAGGGAAAAGCGGCGTTTGTGTTGATATCAGAGTTTTACAGAGCCACAGATAAACACACAGAGTGTCGGAGCTGAGCTGATAAAACCATGAGGAAATGAGAATGGCCTGATGTCTGTGTTTGATTGGGGCAGAGAGGTAACTCTGCCACCCTCTTGGCAAAAAACTAAATAAATAAAAAAAAATAATAATTCAAGATGTCACTCTCAAGCTGCCAGTGAAGCATTAGCACATCCATCCCCCTGCCTTCCTATCTTTTGGAAGAGGCTGTGGCACATGGGCAGAACGAGGAACTGTAAGGCAGAATTAGAATAACAGAAGAGTGTGTGTGTGTGTGTGTGTGTGTGTGTGTGTGTGTGTTGTGGCTACTTTGGCTGCACTGCAGAGGTAGGAAGAAGGCACTCTGCAGAACAGAGTGATTTGCAAAGGTTATGTGAGCACAGTTCTACCTATTCAGCACTTTCTTACTGTTTCCTCTTTTACAGCACTTGTCACATGTTATCATAGCACTGAGGATTATGTCCTTATTGGCAGAGAACATTTATAGAAATAAGGTGTGCTCTCTGATGTGCTACATTCTCTAATGTGCTACATTTCAACAGTTTGCAGTAAAAAAGGAATGTGTGTGTTCATACTGGTGTGTGTGTGTGTTTGTCTGTGTGTTTGTACTGTAAAGGGGGGAAAGGAGTACATGATGAGAGCTCATTTTGGACTGCCGAGTGTGGAAAGTGATGAATTGGAGGGAAAGCGACCAATCACAGTCAAGTTTGAGATCCCTTATTTCACCGTCTCTGGAATCCAAGTGAGCCTTTTTTGTTGTTGTTGTTGACTCTGCACTGCACTTCACCTTACCAGACAGTGAATCCTGAATAGAGTATGAAATGAACATAATTTATGCAATAGACATGCATCTATGCATACATTTGTTTGGGTCATATTCTGTATATGATATACTGTGGGTATATACAATTGAATTTATATTAAACCTGTGTTTGAAACATAGGTGCGCTATCTGAAGATTATTGAGAAGAGTGGTTACCAGGCTCTGCCATGGGTTCGTTACATCACACAAAGTGGAGGTAAGTAAGAAACTTAACTTCACACACTCAACTCACCTACTGACCGGTTCATTTGCAGGAAGCTACGAAAGGTGATACTGGAAATCCAGACTAGCCATGTTTACTTATGGAATTCTAAACAGATTCTCATGGCTCTACAGGCACATTTAAGTTGAATGGATACAAAACCCTTTAGTTACATTTATGACTCCCCATCTACACACTACCTTCAAACTCACAAAACAGGAATATGTTCCCTGATCAATCACACTTTGAACCACACACTCCTGTTGTTAAGAAATTGTGTTGCTTACCTTAAGTACTGCCTGAATCGACTGTCTGCTCACATCATGACACAAGCATTTGTTACAGCCTAATGTGGCATTGAGCCTGATAGTCTCTGGCTGGCCATGTGAACATTCTACTCACTCTACATCATTGCCTCTGACAGATTACCAGTTGCGGACAAATTAGGAAGCAGCCAAACAGCCCCAGTGAATCCTCTCTGCCTCGGATCTCTTTTTCCTCTGGACATTCCCGCATGTCGACAGGAGAGGATCAGAGGCTGGAAGAAGCCAGTCGAGTAACTTGAATAAGCAACACACCAGCTTTTATTATGCTTCCAGAGCGTTGCGCCTGTGGGTGGTCTTTTCACCTGCAGAGACTCTTTTTTTATCTAAGCAGAGACTGGACTCATCAGTGAGGACTCTTAAAATTTACACTTTTTTTATTTTACGGTTGGACTTTATTGTCCATCACAGTCACTGTGTGTTTTAGTGGAAGTGGTATAATATCTGGGGGAAGATTGAGGATTATTGAGCCTATCAGAAGTTACAGTACTCTGTATGGTTTTATTACTGTGAGGGTTGTAAGCATAATATCCCGGCCCATGAAATGAACACCAAGAGCACGAGATCAATGATTTATAAGCCTCAGCTTCACTAAAGCAATGTTGTAACACTATACCCAAACTAGACTATCGCCAGGAGCAGGAGGCCAGAGATCTGAATAATGCAGTCATTTCCCTTACTTCCTCATGCCACTTGCTATTAGAGCATGGCACATGGCAGACAAAAACTATACCCCGACTTAAAACTTAAAGACAATATGTGAAAACTTAAATGGACTAAACGTGTGGCCAGAAATGACTGGCACGTTCGATGACAGCCACTTTTAGTCGTAAGGATCCCAGTGAACATTCTCCTTTTACAGAAAACTGGCAGAACTGAGAATGTCTTGCAGGGAGATTAATGCTGTGCTTCCAAAGTTCTGACACTGCCCTCACATTCAGTCTTTTGCGGGTCCTTGCAGGTACTGCCACAGGGAATATGCTCTCTGTCCGCCCTGCTCAGTATGCATCACACTCCTGGCGTTATCAGTGATGGTCCCCGCCTGCTGGAATGTAGTTTGGCTTTACTGCAAAGCCAGCAGAATTCATTATTCGTTGTTGGTTTATGAAGACTGAACTTTTTTGGTTCACTTATGCTGCACACATTACAGTGTGATAACCTCCTAATATTTATTCCACTATATACTTGTATACTTGTGTATTTAATAAAGATGTTATGCATTCATTGGGCAATAAAAGGGTAATTTTAAGAAAAACAAACAAATAAACACATTTTATCAGCATAAGTTTGAAATCATTACTTTATTTTTGTATTAAGGACAGTATTATTGAATAACATCATTCCACATAATTGTGTATGCTCTTCTTATTTAGAGCTTGTGTGGTTCCATGGATCAGTGTATACTTGATTGCACGCAACCAGTTACTATTGAACAGAATACACGGACCTCATTCATCTCATTGTTTCCAGGAAAAAAGCATGAATTTATACCAAAAGAGCCGTTTTTGGGTCGTTTTTGTTCCCAAACCACATCAAACCAATGTGTGAATATCCATCCATGCACACTTGGTAAGAAGTCTCAATGAAACAAAGCGCTAGATCATGTGCAACTTGGGTAGGGGTGGGGGAGTGTGTCTTAAAGAGAGTACCAGACGCAGACCGCCTTATCTCGCCCTGCATGCGCCCAGTCTGTGCCTGGGTGACAGTGGGTCATAGAGCAGGGCATTGTGAAGCAACAGTGGCCGCTGGCCGTGCCACAATAGCCTGGTTGTGGTCTGTGGCAACTGGCATTGCCCAGCACCGGCTCGCCCTGTCCAGCTCTTGCCCCTGATGCACTGCATCATGCACCATATCTGGTTATGTGACTCAGCTCATCTTAGGCTCTTAATCTACTGCCTGACAGCTTACCTGACACATAGCCTAAACTACTTCCCCATAAACACACACACACACGTATGTTATAAAATATACCAGTATAATTGGCACAGACATGATAGCATATGGCATATGAACTGACACACACACACACAGACAGGCAGAAAAAAGCGATCAGAAAGAATGAAGGCACTGTCAGGCAGACAGAAGAGGAGCTAGCACAAACACACCCGCACTTGGCTTAGAACTGTACAGCTGTCGTGTAGAATAATGCCCAACTGCAAAAGCACTGGCCTCTCTCTCTCTCTCTCTCTCTGAGACACTCAAAATGCATATGATTCTGTCTTTACATTCTTTATTTAGGACTGTGCATGTGAACAGTCTGACAGCAAAAGTGCAAGAGGCAGACAAGAATTCTTCAAAAAGGTCAAAAAGATCACCTCTACTGGAGAGCATTAATACTAAAAGCACTGCTTATTTTGATGCCATAGCCTGATGACACACACACACACACGTGGCACAGTTGGAATATGCAGCTGGATCAGAGAAGCTCGACAGTTTCTCAGTTTTTGGTGATGATGATGTGGTTTTTTTTTTTCATTTGTTCTTTTGTGCAAAGAAAGAAAATCAGAGCGAGGCAAAGAGGTATGAATTCACAGCCATGCAAATCCGTGTGATCGTGTGAGAGTGTCATCCAGTCCTATCCGGCCTCCCGCGCCGCCGTCTCCCGCAACGCAGCCGCGACACCTCCAGATGGACGTCTCCTGTTGCCACGCTCTCCCCGAGCCACTGAAATAGAAGTGTGAAGGACAGACGTGTCAAAATTAATTGCGAGTCCAAGGCGGAGGGAAAAAAAAAGGACCGAGGCGAGAATTGAAAGCGCGCCATGCCCTATTACAGGTCCAAGGTCCATTTCATCCGGATCAATTTTCCTATGGACTCTTATAGAGCCACTCATCCCGACAGATCCATTTGCGTGGACCGTCCAAGGCAATCGCACGGCTAATCATTCTTGGAAATTGGTCGTTTGGCCTGATTCTACCTTAGATGATTTCGCGGTGCATAAATAAGGATGGTGATAAATCTCCCCCGAGCTCCTTATTTTCCCTCCTGGCGCGTAGCGTCCAGTTTATCATAAAACATCGCTACAGTGCCAGTGAGGGGAGATGGATCAGCTCCTCACTTGTTCCATTAATGACCGTGAGGAGCTCACTGCAGGCTCCAGTGGAGGCGCCAAACCCACTGTGTGTTGAGGGTAACACCCTTACGCTGTCTGCACCAGCTTGAGCTGCTGACCACGTTCAGATAAGCTGGGCTAAGCTGGAGGTCGTCTCTCTCCTGGCCTCCCGCATCCGTCCCGATATGGTGAAAACCCCGACCGCCCGCTCCCTCAGCCTCTGCCCGGGGCCCGTCTGCTCGACGAGGAAGATCACCAACGCATACACGACCACCGCCAACGTGGCGGCACCGCCCCCAGCCAGCAGCACCACGCCCGAGATGAACATGTCGTTGAGCGCCCGGCCCGGCTTGGGCATGTGCATGGCCAGCGCCAGGTCCAGGAGCACGGCGCCGCACACCAGCAGCGCCACGCCGGTCAGCAGCACCACCAGCAGGTCGGCCAGGCCGCCGCTCTTGAGCACGTTGATGCGCCGACGGCTGCGCACACAGTTCATGTCCTGCACGGCCGAGCTGAGCAGCTGCTTGAGGAGCACGGCGAGCGCCAGCAGGCAGAGCGCCGTGCCCACGCCCAGGCGCCACTCGCTGGACACGCTGGTGGTGGTGGACAGCAGGCCCACGCCGCCCAAGCCACAGCCCAGGATCAGCAGCACCGCCACGCAGTAGCACAGCAGCGACTTGCGCGGCTCCCGGAACCACCACAGCTCCACCTGCTCCTCCAGGAGGTTCTGCTGGATGCGGGCCGGGTCGGCGGCAGGGGTGGTGGCGGCTGGCTGGATGCCCCGAGGCGGGGGAAAGTCCTCCAGCTCAGACATGGTGCCCCCCAGACAGCCACCGTCACTGGGGGGAAGCTCGCTCTGAGACCAGGCCGGGAGGATACTAAGGGTAGGGGTGAAGGCACAGCTGGCTCCACTGGAATATCAACCTGTAGAGTCAAAATGAGCAGTCACTTCACAAAATTCACAAAATACTGCTTCATACATTAAAAGTTGCCATGGGTCCTGTAAAAAGCTAAAAGCTCTACTAAGAAAGTGCAAAGGAACCTATCAGTTTCAGGGACCATTTGAGGTTTTTCTATGAGGAACTTAAGAGTGCCTTTAAAGATACTAAATGAATGTTAAATACAGGCTGGTTAGTGTACGTAAAGATGTGAACTGATGTGAACTATGGACTATAAAATAATCTGAGCGGTGAGTGCAAATAAGGGAATGATCATGAACAAAACTGTCAGCTCTGACAAGTCAAACATTGCAAAGTAAAGAGAAGAAAAGAGAGATACACAATGTCATTCAAACAGTCTGGGACAGTGCACAGTAAACAGCTTCTGTTTTCTAACCAAAAACAGCACAGTCATGGTCATGTAACTAAAAACAACACACATCTCTGCACATCCTCAGATCAGAGACCTATGCAGAGGGTCTCTCAGATGCTACGGCTACCCACAATGCACTATTCAATGCACTAGGATCAAAGTCCTTATAAGCAAGTCCCCCCACTTGGCAGCCATCTTGCTAGTGCGTTTCGGGCAGTTACTTCGGGCTATTTTCCTATTCAAATAAATGGGGAAGTATATGTAAGGGAGGTAATATTGACATAAAAAGAACATCAGGCAAATCTGTGTTCAAAGGTGCTCTTAGCGATGTTGGGTAACATCACTTCTGTTGACGTTCAAACAAAACAGAGCTATTTCGCAACTCCCTCCCCCTCCCTCCAGTGCAAATGAAACTCTCCTAAACGAGTCGGTGATTGGCTGGAACAGTTTGTCATGTTTGTATGGTCCAGGCTGGACCAGGTTGTTTTTGTTGCCGTTTTTGGAGTCTGGGCTGTCCACAGAGACCACGTTTTTGTACAGTGTATTCAGGGCACAGGCAGCTAGCGGATGGTGAGGTGATGTTTGCTGTATGTGACAAAAAATGTTTTGCTTAGAAACCGCGTAACATCGCTTAGAGCATCTGAATTGAACGATAACTATCTTTGCCCAAATTGCTAAACTAAGGCTAAAAATGACAAATGCGGTTGGTTACTTGGCCTTACAAACTTAACCCCATACATTTCCATGGAGGATTCTTTGAGTGCGGTGTCTCCTTATTAGCAACTCTCTGCTTTAATGCTTTAGTCTACAGTCAATAATTAGGCAAACTGACACAGAGGTCAGTTTCACTAAACCAATGTCAAACAGTTTCAGGAGGAAGTTGGCAAACATTTCACAGGGTAAACTTTTATGCAAATCCACACAGTAGTCAAACACCATGCTTGTGTCCTCCTCCGCACGGCTGTGCCTCAGCCACATCCACCTACTGGTGACACACACACATACACACACACACACAAATACATTGAGCACCTAATCAAACGCCAATGCATGGAAGTGTAGTCTGAGCTGAATGTATTAGTGCATGTGTATGTGTGTGTGAGAGAAAGAGAGAGAAAGGGAGGGAGAGGGAGAGATGTGTGTGTGTGCTGCGGAGATGAAGACTGAATATATATGAGTACCAGTGTGAGTACCTGTATGCATGTGTGTGTGTGTGTGCATGTGTGTGTCACTGATGCTATCACTCTCATCACCCGCTCAGGTATTAATCCTTTTATCAATGGTCCATCCCAGTGGTCCAGCCGACCCTCAAGGTTGCTGCTCCGACAGCTTGTCTTTACAATGCTGTCAGCGCCTTTACTCCAGCAGTCAGCAGAGCGCTGGCTGGCAAGGAATTCTAGCCGCGCACACAAACAAACCCGCGCTGCATTCATTAGACTGGGACACATGAGAAGGGAGCGACAATGTGCTCAATTTAATGCCCCTCCAGCAACTTCGGATTTTACCTGTATTTACCCTGCAATGATTCTATCTGTATTCAGGGTCTGAATTTAGACTGTGTTTGTGTGTGTGTGTTTCTGCGTGCGGGTGTAGGGTGTATATACGTGTCAGTGTGCCACCATGTGTGGCTAAATGTGCTTGTGAGAGTCTGTCTTTGTTTCAGTTTTATAATTAGGTCCCCACAGATTTGACAGTGATGGCCTGCTCCCTGAAATAGGAGTCAGTAATTGAGGGCACATATGAAGTCAAGAGTAAAAAGCAAACAATCCACAGCCGCTGAAGCCACACGGACCACAGAGAGCCAGTGCACCACTGCATCTCTGCTCTCTCTATTGTTTTTCTTTTTTTCCCTCTCTTTCCATCTTTTTAGGTACTTTCTCTGATAATCTAACTCTCTATTTTCTTTCTGTCTTAGACAGCAAACAAACACACACACACACACAAACACACACAGATAAACATGCACACACGCCTCTAATATCCAAACAAACTTCTGGTCATTCTATAGACCATAATTACCTTAGCTTTGTGCCAGCTTCTGCCTTCCTTCAGGGAGAGTCTAATCCAAACAAGCTCTTCAACAAGCTGTAGATCACAGGTGTGTTACAGTAGACCAGAGAGAGGACTCTTCTTCATCTGCAGTAGGTGTGTTCACTTCTGACAAAAAACACTTCGGAGATAATCATAAAAGTGGGTAATCAATTGGATCTCCTTAGCTTGGGTTTTTTTGTACAAGGTCACTCTGAAAGCAGGAAAAATATCCCACTCAGCTTTTCTCTTTTACACTGGCAGTTGCACTTTTAAAAGAGTCCTTTAGAGTCACCTCCTTTGAAGTGTGTTTCATGATTCAGTGTGAATATTTTGCAGGTTGAGTTTTAAAGAAGGTGGCGTAGTGGGGGTGAGGGATTGCAGATTTGGCTTTATTTTCTTCTGCGGCCTTCTCTTTTGTTCTTTAACTCTCTGCTCCAAAAAAAGAAAACCTGGCCCAGAGTGTGGTATTGTCAAGCTGGCGACAGACGTGATAGTGGAGAGTGTGTCTAGCCGTTCCTGCTGAAGTCTGGCGAATTCCCGATCCCCCACAGCAGAATGGCTTCCATCTGAATTTCAAACCAAACGCTTAGCGTCCCCATCAGCAAACAGCTCCCATTCCCATTCAATAATTCATGATGACCTGTAAGGCCACAAAAAAAACAAAACAAAAAACGTGAAAGAAATAATAGTAAATGGTGGACAGGTCTAGTGTAGTGTCCACTGCCTTTTAGTGCATTGAGCAGCACCCCATGCTCCGTCCATCTAGTACAGTAGACACTTCACAGGCTGGTATGTGAGAAGCAGATGAAAGCCGAGAGTCCAGCGTGTCGAGGCGTCTCCAGGAGGCTTCGGCCTTTTGGTCTGGCCACTCCACTGCTCTGATGTGGATGCTCATGGAGACATACGCTCCAGCTCTCCCTCCTCCCCCTCAGTGCAACAGCCTCCCCACTGAAGATGAGAGGCGCTTGATCCGGCACCACTGCCGACCCTGCTGCCACTGCTTCAAACGGGCACCGGAACCAAGCATCGGGTGCCGCCGTGGGGACGGTCAGGCAGAGGGACAGATGGGGTGGCACGATGTGTGTGTCCGCACGAGGGGGGCGGGTGAATGAGGATCATTCAGAGAGCCATCCGACACCGTCACCACACACAACGGCAGCGGCTGCCCTTCACCTCCCTCCTCCGCGTTTCACAAAACCTGAGCAGAGGCTAAAGGACAATAGAATGTGTCAGTGGGTGCATCGTGTTCCCAAAATCAGGAGCAAAGCATAAAAAAGACATGAACAACATTCAATGAAAAAACTAAATCTCTTAAATACTTCAATAAAAATTTTAAAAGTTCTTCCTCTGAAGTAATTTCTTTAAAAAAAACAAACATATTTTACCTCAACTTTGTTATAGATTACGTTATAACTATTTTCCCAAATGTAATAAAAATCATGAACAACAAAAACTCTTCCAAATCATCCAAATGACATTAATGCAAATGACACCAATTGATTTCAACCCATCCAGCTCCACTTATATAGCTGCTATGAATGTATGCTTTGAATGCAGTTAGTTCTCTTAGAAAAAACACATACGCTGCTTGCAAAACCAAGTTATTAGTATCCACTTCACAGATCTGAGAACCACCATCCATCACTGAGTAGCCATTATGTCACATTAATATACATCTCACCAAGCCAAATTCACTCAGCCTTTGCCTCACCGTGATAAGACTGCACTGCACAATGTAATGGTTGGAAAAAAAACAGTTTTGTTTTTGTCATGCCCGCAAAGCACGCTCCCTCTTCCCTTCACCTTCCCTGTGTGTGATCCTCTTCATCAGTGGCAGCACACGTCTCAGGTTACTGGCAGGCATAACCTCAGGAGCAGAGTAGGCACCTCTATTTCTCTCCCTGGTAACGAGTCTTTCTCCCTGTCCCTCACTCTCTCTGTGTGATGTTCACCTCTTCCTCAGTCTCTCTCTCTCTCTCAGGCTTGTTTCTTTCACACCAATCCTCTCTGCAGTGCCACTAATCTTAAGGGGGCCAAGCGTGATAACCTGCCTCAGCAGTGCACTGCACGGTCCCTCCCTCTCTCTACTGGCTCTCCACACACACACGCTGGCCGAGGGACCCTCCCCACTTCAACTACCTGGACATACTGGTGCTCACCCCCTCACCACCACACGGTCGAGTGGCGGGTGACTTCTCCTCCCCTCTCCCCTTACATTCACGCCCATCCTGAGCACCGGATCATTCCAACAACTCGTCTCTACGTGCCAAGCACCCTGAAACAGGAGACAGGGCACAAGTACATACATCACTTCAACCTACTCATATCCAGACATGTGTGTGTGTGTGTGTGTCTGTGTGTCTGTGTTTTAACTGATGCATATTTGTTCAGATGCCTTTCATATTATGCATGCTTACAAAACTATGCATGTGTCGCTCTGCTGGATTCTTATATTTTGGGCCGTGTCCTTTAGCGCAATTCTTCCACCTAGTGAAGCGAAGAAGCCTTCACAACAAATTCACTGGCTCCACATTGCTGTCCTGCCCTGGTGGGGCGCTAGGAAGAAACAGCTGCAATTTATAACTACTAATTAAATCACCAATTAGCATGCATGTCCCTCCAGCTCTGCGCTGCTGACGGAAGAAAACTCGCTCACCTTCTCTCTCTCTCCTCCACCCAAATGAACACTTACACATACACACGTGCACGCACACACACACACGGCCATGCATGCCGATCTTCATCATTCTCAGCAGCATGAGCCGGCCATCTGAGGCTGTCGGACACATAACCTGATAAGGCAGGCTTCCAGCTACCGGCTGCGCAGCCCTTCACTCTGACCTCATTCTGTGTCGTCATGGCTGCTGCTACCACCAGAGCTACACACCTGGCCCTAATCTTTCAGTTACTGTACGGCAGCCCCTGTTCCTGTTCTGAGACTGAGGCACAGACATTTGTCAAAATCATTTTTTTTAGGTAGGAGTCCAAAAAGAAACTTCTAGAAAGTTACCTTTGCTTACCAATATTCTAGGTCATTTTCTTTCAGAAAATGAAATCATATATACTGCTTTATACAGTTTCTGGAAATTCACTTCCCCTGAAGGACCAAGTATTTCCTGAAATAATGAATAATTTGCCATGCCTTCAGTAAAAGTCCCAGGCCAAAATGTATAATGGCAAGGACATTTTTCCCCTTTGAGTTAAAAGGAAACCTAGACCACAGCAGTACATGGTTCAAAAGGTTGTTGCATTTCCTAGAGGACATCCCAGGAGAATGGCATCGGAAACAAGAGGTGGAGAAAGCAGCAGAGAGAAGAAGGGAGCAAGAAGAGGGAGGGAGGAGGACAACAAGAAACAAAAGGGAGCAAGAGACACTGAGAGGTGGAGGGCAGAGGGGGGGGAACAGGACGATAAGCCCATACACACTACACTGTCCTGAAACACAACTGTGTTGATGCTTATACAGGACATAGCTGAATATACTAAAAAAAAAGTGCACAATAGTAACAAATACCAAAATAGGCTACTGTGAAGATGAGAGAAAATGTAGGCTATGATGAGGTTGGTGTGAAATTAGAATGAGAAATGTGGAGAGATTTTGCATACTGTATAGACATCACAATAGATGGCATTACACATTCATCGCTTCTACAATATTTTGTCTATTTTTACAAGCTAAAAGTCAATCCCATGGTGCAAAGGTTAAGACTGTGGGCATGGCATTGACAACTTGGAAGTTCTTGGTTCAGAATGAGCAATTACAAACAAGTTTATGGATAAATGTGTCTTGGTAAAAGTCTATGCGCGGCTTGCATCATCACTAGAACAATAGCCTAATAATATGATCCACATTTCCTATTTTCTGCATTATGAGAAAAGATCAGGATCTGAGTCGATGGAAACACCGACTGTTAAGTGACATTTCTCAACACAGACTTACCATCAAACATCCATCGCTTCGCCATATAGAAACATACCGAGTCGAGAAGTAAAGGCAAACTTATCGTTATTGGAAGGCTTGGCATGATATCCAGGTGACCGACCGTGTAGACACAATAATTTACATTAACTGCATAAGTAGTAAAGACAGTGAATATGAATTCTTACCTGTGCACCGAATGCGCTTGTAACTGAGCACTCAGCTACCGTTCGCTCTTATCATTTCTCGAAGGCATGTGCTTTCTCTCTCTCTGGTCCCTGCTTACGGGTGCTCTGTAACTCAACGCCGTAATAGGATTTTGAAGACAGATTATCTCTCTGAAAATAATGTTAACAAAACTACTCTCTCTTGTTTACAGCGTGTCAGGTGTAGGCTACAGGCAATTTCGCATGGACTTTTGCCCCGTAGGAGGTGTGGTTCAGAAGCTGCACTGTATACAGGACTCAGTTCCTCTGTAACCTCTCGCCTGTTCTCCGCGGGGACTCCGGTGGTGAGAACAAACAACACTGCGAAGTCCGTATGTAGCCAAGACGATATGACAAAAAACACAAGGTCCCATCCTGTTTACCTAAAAACGTCTCAGCCCTTTATTCTGTTTGCCTCAGCTCTTTTCCGTTCTGATCTGAGTTCATAGCTAAATATAATATCCCCACACTAGCAGGCAAACCAATAGTTCCGACAATATCTTAATGTGACAGCTAAAAAGCACTAGGCTAAACACTAAATAAAACAAAGTTGATATTTTCACATGATATACTTTAATAATTTTGCATCTCTGTGGTCCCACAAAGCAATATGGATAGGCCTATGTGTAAACATGAACTACAAATGGGCGAGGGAAGGTAGCTTGGGGCTGGATGGTGGCCTGTGTGGGTGTTTTACTGACATGTCCCGAATCTCCTGTCTCAGCTGTCTGATTTCAACCTTTTGGAGCTGAATGACCATCTCTTTCTCATCATGGAGGTTCAGACGGTGAACTACATCATGTATGCTGGACCTGGGTGCTAGGTTATCTGGTGGGCAGGAAGGTAAACATTAAGGAGAGCATTCACAACAAGTCTAACCTCCGACCTATACACAGGTGTTGAGCATATTTTCCCAAACAGGGAAATTAATTATTTTACTTAAAAACTTTGATATTTTGGAAAGGAAATGACAAATGCCTTGCTTCAATTGTTAAGATATAAGTTGGTTTGATAACCATCCATTTGTAGGCTACAGATGTTGTTGTATGGATGATGCTGCTGCATTCTAAATGTCTCCCACAGCATTACAAAGAGCACTGCTAGTTTAGTGGAGAGTGGTACTACTCAGTGGAATGGGACATGTCTGACAAGAAACAGAAAATTACCTCACCATCCCCTGTTCAATCTTTGTACTGCGTCGCAAACTCAATAAACCCATCCAAACAACTGCTGAGGTGGTAATACGCAGGCCAAAAGCATTCTTTACCCTGCAACCTTTAGACAGACCCATCTTTAGACCCTCGACCGGACGCCGTTCGATCTCCATCCCCTCACCTTTGGCCTCGGCGGCTTGCTGTTTCTGGCCCTTGTTGTTCAGCCTCAGCTGAGTCTCGTAGTTGTGGACCTGCGACCGCAGCAGCCGCAGCTCTCCTCGCAGGTTGTTAATTTCTGTGATTAGGGTCACGTTCTCCTGCGTGTCCAACAAGCCACAGACAAAGCCCCCAGAGAAATCAATGGAGAACAGTCTGCTGCACATGTTGCAATACGCTACTGTGTGTTTTTCTGGCAACGCAAGGGGTTTTCGTTGCAGTGTTGTTGTTTCATTATTTCAAACATGGTAATGGAACACTGAACACAGTAACTGCTACAGTATTATTCATTTTAAATGAGATTGTATGTGTTACAATCTCATTTGACTATAAAGAAATTAGTAAGATTGTTCTGTGTAAAATGATCAGCAAGATATCATATGCTTTTGCACACGTCACATATTATCATATATTTCATTACTCAAACTCTTAAGGTGCAGAATACCTGCATGATTTTCACATTTTCTGTGCTGTGGCCCATGCTGGTTCTGGCTAGTTTCTGCTTCATTGAGGCCAGGCTTCTCTCTAGATGTTCCTGGTGTCGGGCATACTCCATCTGAATGGCATTGTCAAGCCCTGCTATGTCCATCTTCATGTGGAAACGCACATAGGAATACATCGATGTGCACACAGAAAGAGTGAGCGAACGAGAGAGAGAGAGAGAGAGAGAGAGAGATTTTACAAACAGCCATAATATGCCATTTATCTCTAGAACAACATCTGCTTTTACTGGTGTGATGTTCTGCTTTTTTCCCCCCGTTTTCAATTTTTCCATTTGCAATTCATTCTTTTTCTAACTCATTGTGACTTTGTGCCACCGGCTCTATCTCACCATATCAGATTTATGTATGTAGCGTTCGTGTAAGTCCTTGATGGCGAGCTTTAATCTCTGAGGCTCTTGGATGAAAGCCACACAGTTATGGAGGTCTGTCTTAAACCTCTTCATCAAAGCCTGGCCATCCAACACCTGCGGATAGAGAGAGAGAATTATGAGATTGGATGGGTGAAATAGAATGTGAAAGAGCGAAGAAAACGTGCAAAACACGAGTGTGGAACAAGAATTGAAGTTGAGGTTAAGCAGGTTCAGGAAGAAGCGACTGGGATGGAGTCGAAGAAAGGCACATTGAGAGAGATGGAGAGAGAGAGAGAGAAAGAGAGAAAAAGAGTGAAATTAAATTAAATAATCATGAGAGTAAGGAAATAAATAATTGATAATGTTTAATTGAATGTTCTATAATGTGGCTGCACTTGTTCTATGCATCATATTGAAGATATCTTTAACTGACTATATTGTGATGAACCACTGCATGGCTGCTGAGTGGAAGGACTTGCCTAAAAGGACTTTGGGTTTACTTACTGCACAGCTATGTAAATGACTACTGTTAGCCTAAACTGCCCTCTTTTATCTGATTTCTACAGGGTGTCTGTTCTACTGTTCTAATATGTATAAAATATGGCCTACATTTATTTTTATTCTTTATTGCAGTAGTAGTCTATGCTCAGAGCCTAAACTCGTCATTCAAAAAGAGAATATTCATTTTTAAAGGAACCATATGTAAGATTGTGGCCAAAACTGGTACTGCAATCACTTTCAAATTACTGTAGAGAGGTGTATCCCCTCCCCCTCCCCTTCCCCCTGACTCGAGGTTGCCAACCCGGATGCCGAAACACTACTGACTTCGTGATTAGTAGATAGGTGGAGGGTGGCGCATCAGGCCAAAACACAGAATGACATGACAAAACACAACATCAACATCAGTTGAGGGCTGCAACTTCACTTTTTAAATGACAATATCCTGGCCGGACTACTGTTGTCAGTGATATAAGTATTTGAAATGAACATGATTTCTTAATGTCTAGTGACATATTAGGGCCATTTTATGATTAATTGAAATACATTTCTTACATACGGTTCCTTTAAGTATTGAAGTATTTGGAGCCTGAAACGAAGGAATACTTCAGTTGGAAATTCAACTGCCATTTGAAGAAAGATTCATTTATTCGTTACTAAGCCCAACCAGTCTACCAGAAAATGTCAAACTTGCACCAAACTACATTTTGGAGATGATCAGATGTGGCTGCAAGAGTGAAAATCCTTGTAGCTCTAACAGATGCAGTTGCCAGGTTAATGGTGCCTTGCACAATATTCTCTGCATGTTTTAGGGTAGGATGAGCCAGAACTGGACAATTATCAGAACTAATACTAGGAAAAGTGTACATATTCAGAATTATTACAGGCAATATTATAAATTCATTATTTGACATAGAAAAGGGTTACATTTTCCCAATTTGAATGCATGAAGTATTGTCTGAATAACTATCACACTGCAAACTGTATTTTAGTACATTCTATTTGAGTTGATTATTTGCTTTTCCTATTTTTTTTTCTTCATGATTTCGGCACACAGGGCTTTAATGGTAGGACATTGCCCAAGGGATATCACTGGGCACCCTCCTAAATATTAAAGAGCCACCCCAAGTCAACAAGTCTAAGCAAAAATTAATAAATAAATAACCCACAAAACCAGGTCTGACCCCATGTCTCCCGGACTGGCATTATCTGAAATATAGAAATTCATTAATTCACTTAGTAAATGGTTAAATTGTCCAAATTTGAATGTACTGTCTGAAAAACTATCACACAGAACACTGTATTTTAGTACATTTTAATTGAGTTGATTTGCATTTAATATGAGTATGCCTACTCATCTTGAAATTAGAGGTATATCCTATTTCATGATTTTGGCACATTGGGCTTTTTCATATTTAAACATTAAATTACAGAAAACTTGTAATACAAATTTCCTGTGTAAAAGACTTTTCATCTAATATGTAAACACAATGAAAAAGTAATTTTGAACCCGGCTTCATCTAATGTTCAGATTTTTTCTTTTTAAACTTTATGCAAATCAGCACATATTTAATTAGATTGTGCCTAATTTGCACAACTTGTAATACATTTTTTTCCATATTAATGTAAGTAATCAACTGGGGAAGTTTCATAGTGATATCTGCTAGTTAATTTTTCACCCTATTCACCTGTAGTGTCTCACCTTGTATTCAATACATTGAACAAGAAAAGTTTTATATACAAAATTGCCCAAGGGATATCACTGGGCACCCTCCTAAATCTTAAAGAGATACCCCTAGTCTACAAGATTCTGCAAAAAAAAAAAAACTTTAACCGACAAAACCAGGTTTGACCCCATGGCTGCCGGACTAATGTGTGTGTATGTGTGCATGTGACAGTCCAGTGAAGGGAAACAGTTTATGACAAACTACTGTAGCAGTCACTTGACAGTCACATGGCGTGTCAAGTGTCCATTGTAACAAAGCCAGTTAACATACTGTGGTTAACTGCTGTCCTTCCAAACCAACCTGGCTCGCAGGTCATTTACCTCTACCAGTGTTACACTGTTGAATAAGTTAAGAAGAGAAAACAATTTGATCCTCTGTGTGATAATACCGCACTCTGGTATTATATTAAAATGGCACTGATGATATTGCACATTACTACTGACACTGGCTCTAATGGTACTGCACTTTACTGTTTTAAAATGTAGAAATACACTACCGGTCAATAGTTTGAGGTCACTTAGAAATTTTGATTCAGATTCAGATTTCTTTATTGTTGCATCTTAATTTATATTTATATAAAAAAAAGAACAAAATTCTTAGAATGTGTGCCTTCTACTCCATTATAGAAAGAATTCCAGCTGAGATCAGTTGCACTGTTTTTTTTTAATCAGGGCAGAAGTTTTCAGATCACATTATATGCTTACATAATTGCAAAAGGGTTCTCAACTGTTGTAGAAAGAAATGGCTGATCTTTAATGCAATATCTACATTGCCCATTATCAGCAACTATTCATCCAATGTTCCAAAGGCACATTCTGCTTACTAATCTGATAGATGAAAGGCTAACTGAGAAAACATTGGAGAACCCTTTTGCAATTACCGGTATGTAAGCACATAATGTAATCTGAAAACTGCTGCCTGAATGGAAATTTCGAAGTGACCTCAAACTTTTGACCGGTAGTGTACTTGGCATTGTTTTTGTGTGGGTTTATGGGAGGGTTTAGTGGTCCTGTTAAGTACAGTATAAGTATAAGTATATATACTCTCTTGATCTGGGTCTAAAGAATTTGGTCTCTGCATTTATCCCAATCCGTGAATTAGTGAAACACACTCAGCACACAGTGAACAGTGAGGTGAAGCACACACTAATCCCGGCGCAGTGAGCTGCCTGCATCAACAGCGGCGCTCGGGGAGCAGTGAGGGGTTAGGTGCCTTGCTCAAGGGCACTTCAGCCGTGCCTACTGGTCGGGGTTTGAACCGGAAACCCTCCGGTTACAGGTCCGAAGTGCTAAACAGTAGGCCACGGCTGCCCCGTGTTGTTGTCTGTTGTCTGTTTATCTGACAAGCTGTATGGTGCAAGATGAATTTCCGAAAGGATCAATAAATATCTATCATCTATACGCTGAAAGACAGTTTTACATGGGCATTAGGTGACATAAGTTGGGTTGACTGCTTAGTGAATCTGACCCATAATGTAAATGGAAGGGTCATGCCTAAGATATGACTAAGAGAGAGATCAGAGTCAAAACAAGACAATGAAGACAGTTCAGTGCTAAAATATAAAATGGAGAAATAAAAGTTTTATGGAAAATAAAACCATCAAGGCCTTCTATTCAGTATTAAAATCATCAAGGCCATCTATTCAGTATAATTGTAATTTATATTGACACAGTCAGTCACACACATAAACACAATCCATCTTTTATACGTCCCTGTACAGAGCACACACACTGTCAATGAACTTCGGACACACACACACAGTCACTAAACTTCGGACACACAACCACACACACACACACACACACACACACAAACACAAACACACACACACACACACACAGACACACACACACACACACACACCACACAAATACACACACAAACACACACACAGATAGCCCACCCTCTGAATCTCCTTGTGCAGCTCATTCTCAGTGGCGGCGAGCTTGACGCTGAGCTTGCTGATGTTCAGCTGCTGCTTGATGTCCTGTGTGTGGAAGGAGTCCAGCTCCTTCTCCATCTGCTGGGGATACCAAAGCACATCACAGCACAGCCTATTGATCCGCCTGGCCTTCCTCTCTGCTTCCTCCCCCATTAGTGCTGACCTAACCCCCAATCATCTGGCCTCCCAGCCTCATTTGTTTTCAAATTAAGGACCCTAATGTGGCGCAGAACACGTGGGAAGTAGATGCTTTCTATGAATCCCTCTGTTCCCAATCAGTGTGTGGCAGAGACGCCACTGAAACAAATCCCCCCAGATGGTGACGGGAAAGTTGGGAAATAACTGCAGCGATGTTGGCTCTAACAAAATTACTAAACTAATCTATGGCCTGTTGAGATGCTTTAAGGTGCAGATGAAGTAAATCCTGGACAGTCTAATTAGAATGCATTCCACATATTGTGAATGCAGTATCCCAGTGGCAACATTAAGTTTCTTTATGGGCTTGCAAAAACACTAAAAGTCTGACTTGCAATCGTTGCTTAATTCAGTTGTTGGATGAAGCACTATGCCGCATTTGTTTTGAACCATTGTTTAGCCTACAGGCCACTGAGGAGCCCTCCATCCAGAAGGTCACTGCTTAGTTTACCTGTTCTCTATTTTTGTTCCTGTGTGACTCACCTCCTGGATCTGATCCCGCATCTCTTTTATGTCGTCTTCACGCGGCTCAATCTGCTTCCTCAGCTCTTTGATCTTGTAGTCCAGCACAAACTTGAACTTTTCCAGCTCCTGGTTTTTCTTTTTTAGGTCATACATTCTCCTCTCCTGATAGATGGATAGATAGTCAGATAGGAATGGCAAGTCATTTTTAAGTGGAATTTCACACCGAATGAAAACCATTTCACAGATTAAAAAGATTACATGCTGTGTTTTTCGGACCAGTAGAAATTCAGAGGGTAATCCCCTCTATTCGTTGGGCTTTTTTAAATTAGTACCATTTAATTGGGTGGACTCTATTCTGTTCATTATAATATTTTCATGCCATTTATGACATGAAACCCTATTAACACACTCAAAAGTAGTTCAACAACACAAAGAAGCAATAACAGAGACTAAAGCCACATTCAACTTCTCTCTATGTCTCTATGTTGTGCTCCACCAACACACCCCCAAAGCGAAAGAAAACTCCGGAAAAAACACACACAAAGCAGGAGTACCATTAATATTCATTACGGCACAGATCTGTGTTTGAACTCGCTAGTCCCAAACATTTTGTATCATTTATCTCAAATCCAATTTAGGCTGCAGAAGCCATGCAGTGCAGGACCTAATCTGCCTCATAGACAGCATCTGTGACATTTAAAAGACTGAGCCGAGTTATCAATTAAACTTCCTCCATCTCACTGGGGGAGAGCAGGAAAACATGGAGGAGTCCATCACCTGTTATGGACCCAGGCTCCTAATGATAAAATATGCTCTTTCAAACGCGAGATGAAATGCCAAAACAGCCTCACCGATCCATGGCATTACAACAGCTGACTTTCCATTTTTCAGGGGGTGTGTGTAGCGATTATGCTTTTGATGTTGGAGACTTAAGTAAGAGAATGGATGTTAGAATTAGGTTGTTCTGAGCAAAAGTTTAGGAGGAGTGTGACGAAATTTGCCATGCCTCCAGTGTCACCCTGTCAGGTAATTTATTCCCAGTGTACCAGCTCAAGCAGCGACATTTGTTCTTAAGCCACCATGACCCCCTATGCCTCCAGTCACTTTTGGCTAAGAATACAATGGGGTGATGCAGAGATACTATTCCTGCATGATCCCTGTAAAGCACTTCAGGACCCTGGTTAAAGATCCTGTCAACAGGCTTTGCTTCCTGCTCTTTAAAGAAGCCCTATGCAACAATTTTAGCAAAAATAATTATGCAGGTTGAGAGTCGTTCTGATGGTTCTACAACACTTTTTGGGTCGTTTGGTGGGTGCTTCGTCTCCCCCTAGTGCTTCTCCGCGGAAAAAACGAATATGCAACTTTCTGGTCCCGGACCGAAGAAATCCGGATGTGACTCGGCGGAAGGCCTTGAAAATGTAGTCAGATTGTAGTTTCTAAGAAGACTGCAAAACTGACTTTTTGTTGCTTTGACTTGGCTTTGTTGCTGTTGAAATTGTAAGTAGCCTACCCTTGGGTGAACTTCGTTTTTGTAATGTGGTTTGATAGTCTCTTGAACAATGTGTTTGCTCGACCGTTTTATTGTGAGCCCTGTATGTGTTTAGCTTGGTTTCTTGATGGCTAGCTCAAGCTAGCTAGTGGGGTTTAGCGTAGCAGTCACTCGCTACCGGAGCTGCAGGGGGAGCTATGTCGTGAAATATGCAAGCCCAAATCAGGCGAAAACCCAGAAACAGCGAATGAATAACCAGACTTGCATAGGGCTTCTTTAAGCAAATTTGGTTTGTGAACATGTGAAATATATGTGTGTGTAGACTGTATGTGTATATATATGTGTATGTGTGTGAGTGTAGGTATATATGTGTATGAGGGTGTGTGTGTGTGTGTGTGTGTGTGTGTGTGTGTGTGTGTGTGTGTGTGTGTGTGTGTGTGATATGAAACATCTATCTGAACTGGTGCCCATATGCTGTTGGTCCCTGATTATTTCTCACTTACAGACTGGCCAACTTCCCTAGTCACCTTGACTGAGCTTTCTCAATGGCCTTGCACCCAGCCAGAGAAAAACTGCATTGAAATCACTTCAAGACTTGTGGGCAAACATTTTGTTTGGTAAACAAAGGTTCTGTAAATAATTCCCTATAGTCATCTTACTTCATACTTCCTATCATACTTATTTAAAAACTAAAGGGGAAATAGAAAATAAAATAAAAAATGATTGACTACACACACACACACACACACACACACACACACACACACACACACACACACACACACACACACATGGCATACATGCACACACTAACACACACAGTTGCCAAATAAACAAAGAAATGCAAACATTACAGACACACACACACAAATCAACACAACCCACACACCTTGTCCTGGATGGTTTCATCTCTCTCCAGGATCTCCTTCTTCAGGGTCTGCGTGTCTTTCTCCATGGACTTGATCACCGCCTGCAGCCTGTTCTGCTCCCCCTTCATCCGTTCGAATTGCATGTTCTTATCATCGATCTCTTTCTGGAGGCTGCTGAACTGCACCGCACAACACACATGCGCGCACACACACACACACACACACGCAGAACATCGATGGGTCACTAACACTGACTAACACTCAAATACGGATAGGGAAGAAGAGGCCTCCGTCAAAGAGATAACAGACCGAGTTTAGTTGATCATGCAAAATACACACACATACACACAGAGAGACAAACATTAAAAAAAACATCAGGGGGTTATAAACAATCCTGGCTTTAAGCTTAATTTGTACAATACTAGGCATTGGTTACAGCCTGCTATCACGGATGCATTTCCCATGTGTGTCTGTGTGTGTGTATGGATGTATTCCCCTTGATAATATGCTGTCCATGAACAAATAAGTTACAATTAAAAAATGGCAAGTTTTATTATTTGTGAAGCCCATTAAACACTGGCAAGCTTGTGTGTCTTCCCTGGCTGTTACAGTAAACCAATAGCCTGCACGGCTTACTTGACAGTGCTTGTGCTTATTCAACAAATATTTGCCCGCTGAAAACACACGGCAGCCTGTGCGATCCAAGTCAACATCATCCTTTACTATTACGGGGCGATTTGTTCCACATTACTGACTGTGGCTGATGGCGCGCTGCGCACAAATGTGGACAGATGGAAACGCGTGCGCACAGCGAGTGGGCCGTATGGCACCGTTATTGGTCTTAATTATAACCTACCTCGGTGGCGGAGGGAGGAGGGGAAGGGGATGGAGGTGGAGGAGAGGGAAGGTGGGGGAGGGAGTAAGGGAGTGGTGTCGGCTGAGTGACAGCTGGTTGGTTAAATTGGTGTTGGTGTAAGTGGCCCGCACCGGAACAGAGATTTATTCTAAGCAAGCACAGGAGCACAGGCACTGATAGGGGGCCGCAGTGAGAGGGGCCAAACACAACAATGTCACATGTGACCAAATGCTGACTATACAATTCTAGGAGGAGTCAAGAATGAAACAAGTTCTGAATCTCATAATATTAAAATCCTATGATGCATTGCTTTTTCATGGCATAGACCTATAGTACAAAAATTATAGCTTGTCTACAGTGAGGCTTGTCTACTAGGATCTGTATATTGATAACTCAAATTACAGGCGATGAACACAAATATAAGTTTAACATTATGTGAAGCATTTGATGTATGATATGTGGTTAGTGATAGTTGAAGCACTTTCCCTTTCGATGAACTGTAAAATTCCCCCGAGTGTCTGTGGCTTTGTGTGTGGAGGACTCGTGGTACTTCCCAATATGGAGTTGTGTTGGACTTTGCTTAAAGCTGTCGGAAAGTCCCCCTAGGCATGTGCATGGCATGCATGTTTAACTCAATAAAGCCAGTGGAACAGTAATAAGTGAGATTGTAAGTAATTGTCAGTGTAGCTAATAGGGCTTCATCATCTTTTTCTCCCTATACCTTTTTCTTAATGATGCCCGTGTCTCCCTTCATCTTGAGGTTGGTCTCCCTCTCCTCGGTGAGCAAGCGCTCGTAGCGGAGACGTAAGTCCTGGATCTCATGGTCGCTGTCCTCCTCCATCTGCCTCTTGGACTCCTCAAACTCCCGGAGCTGCATGCGCGCCTCCTCCTGGCACTGCAGGGGGTAGATGGGGGGCAGGCAGAGGTGTCAGAGAAACACAGCGGGACTGTGTGTGTCTGTCTGTCTGTCTGTCTGTCTGTCTGTCTGTCTGTGTGTGTGTGTAAGTAAATCAGACTTTAATGCTAAGTAAACATGTCTATAAAAAACATTTTGAAACCGTAGGAGGGATTTGTCAAGGAGTTCTCAAGACAGTATATGAAAACCGTGAGGTGGGTCAGTCCATCCCATCCATTTAAACAGGTGAATTAAACAATTAAACACCCCTCCTCTCACTCTTCTTCCATGCTACCACCCCCCCCCCCCCACATACACACACACCACACACTCTTCTCAGTGCCTGTCAGTACGCGGAGCCACACTATCATCGGTGTGACCTAATACGACTCACTTAACATTCCTTTTGGAGGAAAATAATATGGTGATTATGCCGGGCCCCCGGCTCGGCCATTCTCCCGCTGCTCCGTGCCAGCTGAGGATTGATGGCACTTGACGCGGCGTTTCCTTTAAGATTCCGTGGATGGCCCCGGCGGAACGCACCCCTCACACCCGTTCATTTGTCTTCTCAATTCCAATCAGTGTCACAGTGGGAGGTGTGTGTCTGTGAGAGTGTGTGTGTGTGTGTGTGTGTGTGTGAACGGAATACATACACACACGGGACATAGGCCCACGCAAAAATATGTGCAAATGCAATAAGCGCACAGACATTATGCACATATAAGAATACACACACAAATACTCATATTCAGCTTAACAGTCAGAGACAAGCCACCAGTCATGAATGCACAATCAAAGAAATTCAGGCTGCTTGACACAAATATGAACAAACACCTCAAACACCTACTTATCTAAAACATACTGAGATATCTCAAATCAAAATGCAATTTATGCATAGAACAGTGCAGTGAAGTAGGGACTCACAGCATAAGGAAAATCTCTATCAATCTATTCAAAGGGACATGCACAAGAAGTCTATAATCATGACAGATGGAACGTGCATGTTTCATGTTAATAAAATGAACAACCCTTATAAAACCGTAAACTGATCTCTGTCATCAGCATCATTCAGCTCTGAATAATGTAAAGGATATACACAAATGATGATATGGAGAGTTTAATGTAGCGGGGATAAACAGTGTAGTAGTACTATAAAACGACTCATATCACCTCACTCAGACATCGGCATATCAGCTGAGGGGGCTAATATTCCTCATCGACAATGCTATTCTGAAACAACGTGCCAAGGGCTTAAGTCTCGACTGGGGTAATTTCACACTGTTCCACCATGACAACCATCAGGTCTGAGAATTGATTTTCCAGACTTGTTTTTGCTACACCCCGGCATCCCGCCAGCAGATCTCGCTTTGCCTTCTGCTTCCATAATTGCTTAAAAGCGGATGCATCCTGACAGTTGCCATAAAGTTCTGGCGACAAAAACGTTTCCGGAGAGGACACTGCATGACTTCACAGTACTCTACTCCACTCCACACTTCTCCACCCACCTACCTTACCCCCACCTCCACCCACCTGCTCCAGCAGCAGCTCCTTCTCCTTCATGGTGCCCTCGTAGTAGAGCGTGAGGCCCTGCAGCGCCGCCTCCTTCTCCTGCACCATGGTCTGCAGCTGGAGCTTGTAGTTGGCCTGCATGATCTGCGACTTCCCCTGCAACTCCTTGTACTTCTCATATTCCAGAAGGAGCTTCTTGCTGCTGGTGGACTCTGAGGAGACCATCGAGGGTGGGGTGGGGTGGGGGCACAAGAGGTGCTTAAGGAGGAGAGGATGACCAGTATGGGTGGGGCTCCGTCTCAGACAGTCCATGCAGACGGTGAGCAGGATGGAGCTCGGGCCCAGTGGTGCAATATTACAGGTGTAATCACACTGTTCCCCTTACAATCACATCTGTCTGATAGTGCCACGGGCTAATTACTGCACTTTTGAGGAATTAATCAGATATCATTAATGTGACATTAATCATTTACAGTGCTCTGGCAACAGAAGTGTGTGTGTGTGTGTGTGTGTGTGTGTGCATGTGTGTGTGGTGGTAATGGCTGTGTGGAAGACAGACAGAAATAGTGAGAAAAAAGAAAGACTGAATGAATGATAAGAGAAGAGGAGAGAAGACTCACCTAAATCCTGCACCTCTTTACTGTGCTTTTTCTGAGAATCAGTCATCACTTCCTGATGTTTGGCTTCCAGCTGCCCCTTCTCTGTTTTCAGGATCTACACAACAATCAGCTATCAAAATCCTAAAGAACTCACTGCAGTACTCAAAGACTTTACTCTTTCATATCATCATAAACATCCAATTAACATGTATGACATCAGAATATGTCTGATGGGGTGTTTGTGCACATTTCTGTCGTGTGTTGTCTTTCATTAATGCTTGATGGTCCTTGAAGTCAATGGACAGTAGGGGTCAAAAAGACCATACATCTTCATCAATACATGGCAGTGTATCTGCTTTGATTTTAATCAGGAAGTGTCACCTGGATTTTGGTGTTCAGGGACTCCATCTGGTGATTGAACGTCTCCGTCAGGTCTTTCATCTTGTCATTGTAGTTCATGTCTTTCAGACGGAGCTGGTAGTCATTCTCCATCTTCAGCTCCTCCATCCGCGTCCTCAGCTCCAGCATGATCTGGTTCTGGAATGACATTTCAGACCAATAGGCGTGATGATGATGAATGACGATGAATGGCTCTTGTTAATGCACAGTGTCATTTTTTTTTTTGTTCACCACATACTTCAAGCTAACACAACTCTTGTCAGTAAACAGACACTAATTTCAATTCCATACAAAAGAACTCCAACACTCTTGAATTGAAAGTCATGAAATTTGGACTCATGTTGCATTGTCCAAGAAAAAAAAACTAATGTGAATAAAGTGGCTTTCAGATAGCCAGCGAAACCTCTGGGGGACTAGCTATTGTCATTATCTGTCAGTCAGCGTGTGCATCATTCCCATTGGTAATTGCTTAGAGTTAGAGTTATTTTAACTCGGTACCTGCCCACTTTGCATCATTTGCTGTCATATCACTTGTTGTCGCCTCGACATTGCCCAAACAGATTTACGTTACATGGACGCTTGTGGTTTACTCGTTCCTACTCGCTGTATATCTGAACGGGTCTTAAAAAGACAGCAAGTACAAACACTGTAGGATCTGGTGCAAAATAGCTTACAAGGACCTATACCTGTTAGACAGCTACTGCACTGTCTGAATCTCTAAACAGACCCAATAAGAGCACAGCTACAATAACACCGCGCTTCTCTGAGCTGTAATTCTGTCTGACTTCTGTCTTTGAGTGATGATGCAGTCCTTACCTTCTCCTCCAGGTCAGTCTTGGTGATGAGGATCTCCTCGGCGTAGCAGAGCTCCTTATCTCTCTTCAGGCCCCGGCCCTCCTTATCAATCAGCTTCCAGGTGATCAGACAGCCGTCCTTGGACACGCTCAACAGGTACTGGTCATCAAACGTTATCACCATCTGTGCAGACCACCATGGATAGAAATAGGTTTAACAGTTATATACTTTTTTAAATTACATTGTAACAGCAGAATTTGTGTGATGCTATAAGGAACAACTTGTGACTTGCTAAGGCTTCCCTTGAAGAAACTTCCATGCAGCCTGACTGCAAGCAATGTACTGTTTTTTAGCTTTACCCGTGGATGCGATACATTTCTAATTTTCAGTAATGTGGGATGGCCACACTTTTGGAACTATCATAAATACTCTTACCATGATCAAAAAACCGGAAGCCATAATCAGATATGTATGTAGAAAATATAATGTCTTTAAAATCAGGTGTAATTACTATTGTTCTATATTTGTAACAAGTGCTTATCTTAAGCACAATTCCATAAACAGATGTAGTTTAATGAAACATATTGGGCCAGTTTCCCAGACATGGATTAAGCCTGATCTAAAATGAGAATAAAAGACAACTTCAATGATCCCCTTCAGTGAGCTTCTAGTTTAGGACTAGGCTTAATCCATGTCCGGGACACTGGCCCATTGCGTTCCCTCCATACCATTGTTTTTTTAGTGACAAACCTTGGTGACAGCGGAAGCATGTGCCTGGTACTCGATCCACTCCCTCTGGAGAGACAGCGGGTATCTGATGACTCGGACCGTCCCAATGGACGTGCCGGTGAAGAGAGTTCGGCCGGAACGGGACATGACAACGCTGGTGTATGTCACGTCCTCGGAGCTCACCTCCCGCAAGATCTGTCAGGACACACACACGGCACAGCAATGCTAAGATGTGATGTGTGTGGCCCTTGTTCACACACCCCATCTGCCAGCCACTGCACAGGGCTTTTGAACACTCTGGACCATATGCAGGCAGAATACTGATGGCAGTGTTACAAAGTACCACAGTATCATAACAGCTCAAACACCTGGAGGGCGCTTGCCTCATAAAAATCTATCTGCTAAAGTATCCACTAAATCTATAGTATGTACCAAAAATAATATCTTCAGTCATATTATGTGAAGAGCCTCTCCAAACTTTATATATATCTAACAAAGGTCTTTGCCACAAAGTTTCATAGATGTCTAATATTTTATATTCCACGAATGCCCAGACAGAGACAATTCGGAGGGTTCCGTCAAGCTCTGTCAGGCAAACTTATTGAAAACACGTCCTGGGAGACCGAGAGCAGCGTTACTTTTTAAGAACTGTCAGATTGACAAGACCCAGCACTGATAGCTCCACGAACATTTTTATGGGCTGTCTGACTTGAGTGAGGATGATAGATATATGCGTGCCTGAGCACACACTGATTTATGAGGTAACTTGCCTCATATTTTGATATATCACTCTGATATATTTATTTAACTTGACCTTGGTACACATCGGAAAATGATAGAAAACAGAAATATTTTGTTTGTGACTTTTTGACCATGCCATGACAGCAGTCTCTTGCAATTATTTTACATTTCACACAAACCAAAGAATGAGGTGCAAGAGAGTAATTAGGCTACCTATGACAGGTGTATCTCACCTGGCAGTCCTGGATTTCTTTGAGGGTGTAGTCGGTGCCCACGACGAATATGGACTTGTTGTCGGGTGACAGGCTGATCCCTGTGTAGCTGCAGGACTTGAGGACGCTCTCGGACTCACGCTTGCCTGTCAGCGTGTTCCACTCGTACACAGCTCCGTCCATGCCACAGGACACCAGACGGCTGTCGTCGCCACTCCAGATGATGGAGAGCACCTGCGGACATGGATAGGAGGGGCAGTGGAGGTCATGAGACCCTCATCACCTGTGTCATTTTAGTGGACTCACTGGTATTGCGGTTTCTATTTATATAATCAGTGCCAATAAATTCATAGAAATCACACAATTATCTTGGCATATCTTGTGCATCAAGTTCTGAGAGTTCAACAGAAGATACTCGATTAGACATATTTTTTTATCTTCAAATACATAACATATAGTAATCTAAACATGCTTTATTCTCACTATTGTAAGGGCAGATCGAGGAGAGGAGGTAATTCTTTTGTAGCACAGTCAGTCTTTTAATATACTGTACCTCTTCTCTATCCATCTCTTGTTCTACTTTATTATGATTGTCTGTTTCTTTTCAGTTTCAAGGAACACCTTTGGGGTATTTTGTATTATCTGACCAATCACAAAGACATTCTTCTCTCTCTTTTTACCATTCGGTGCTTCTGAGAGCATAAAAATGTCAAAAGCTGCGATGTAGTTAAAACTAAGTGTGCATTCATTATGGGGTTGTGTCAGCCATGGGGGGAAAATCAAGTTTTACAGAGCAAATCAATCAAGCAATTTAGTTAGCTTGTGAGACTAATCCAAAAGCACATTCTTCTTTGGGCTTCAGAGACCAAATCAATTGTATTGTCAATGTTTTTTCTATTTCCCAACAAGGGTGTCTAAAGCCAGGAAAGCTTAGGACAGATATTTCTTTGCAAGCACTTTACAAACATTAATCCCCCCAGCCACCAAACAAACTTAAATAGTCTTTTTTTTTTGCTTTAAACCAGGGTTTTTCACTCCGCATAAACAAGTGTGTTGTTGACACAGCTGTCAGGTTTCATCTTTAGCTGTTTTCATCTCCAATCAGTCCATGCTTCTTTGAGGTCTGAAAACTGTTGATTGAGTTCAATCAAGTGTGCTCCCGATGGGATGGAAACCTGAGGCTAGCCAGCCAGACAGCCCTGTCTGAAACCTACTCAGAGCTTACACAAACAATAGTGGGAGCATTTCTGTTTTTTCCCACTACTTATGATATGACAAATCCACATCAGTCCACATCCACTAAAGTATGTATCCATTCACTAGTGATGTCCTGATACCAAAATGATGACTTCGATATGATACCATACCTAAGCATCTTAATACCAATACTGAAACGATACCACGGCAAAACATTAAACATCACTAATAAACGCCATACGCAAACTAAGATCACTGTATGTTGCCCCCCATCTCTTTCTGCTACTCTACAAAAGCATCATCCAACCACTTCTACTCTATTGCTCCCCCTGTTTCTTCACCATACTAAATGTCACCAGCAAGAACAAACTCATTAAAATCTCACACTTAGCATCCAAGATAATACAGCTCCCCACCCCCAGCCTCACTGATGCAAATGACGCAGCCACCACACGCTTTGCACGCACCATAGCAAGCAGCCCTGACCATCCCCTGAACCGTTTCTTCACCCTACTCCCATCTGGCCGCAGATACAGAGCCCTGGACTGGAAAAAAGCGCACTTTAAGAAAAGTTTTGTACCCTCAGCAATCACTGCACTTCACAAACTCCTGTGACAATCATCCATCCCCCCTATTCTTTTGTGTTTTGTGTTGTCTGTACTGTCCACCTTTTTGCTTATTTGGTGTTGAGGAGGGAGGGAAACTTGGGAGAGGGGGTATGGGGTATGGGGTGTGTTATATGTTATATGTTATGGGGTGTGTTATGTTATATGTTATATGTTATATGTATGAGGCTGTAGATATCCTGCATGGAATATAATAAGAATAATATGTGTGACAAAGAATATCCTTATAGGACAATAAAGACTCTATACTATAATAAAAGCAACAGAATAGGCCTAGATGACAGAACTTAACAAAATGTGGTTTGAATTAAAACCGCATTAAAAAAAACATTCTATCTGTTGCAACAACTTTCTAGTCTCAGTGCATTGTGAAGCACAACAATCTACCACACTGCGTGTCTAACCTTGGCATTATGCCCCTTCAGGTTGAGGATGTTCTCAAAGGTGGTAGTGGAGAAAATGTGTATGATGTTGCCACTAACAGCAGCAAATATGTGTCCACCATTACTAAAGGCACACTGCAGAGAGAAGGGGAAAAAAATGTGTAAGAGACAAAAAACTAATTTTATAGAGAAATGACATGGGACACTTCTACCCATTTGTACCACTAACTGGATGTAACATTGCTAACTTCTCTGCAGCCTCGCACGGTGAACTCCTTGAAGAGCCTGATATCGTCAATGAGCAAGTTCATCAGGCATAGCTTACTGGAGAAACCCACCAACACGTAGAGGCCGGAGGGGTGAAGAGCAATACAGAAGGCTTCCTCCTGGAACTCCTTGTAAAGCTCAAGGATGCTAAGGGTGAGTATAACAAAATTGAACATGAAAACACTCTACAGTTTGGAAACTAAAATGGCTTAAATCTAATTACAGTCCATTATGTGTATTTTCATAATAACATTTTTGACAAGGTTTTCCCTAAATACAGATGGGATGCAATGAAAATTAAATAATACGAATAACCAGTACAGATGTCTCTGCCAAACGACAATGAGTGACAATCTCCGTACTTTGTCTCAAAGTTCCATATGCGCACCGACTGGTCCAGTGAGCAGGTGGCGATGATGGGCTTGCGTATGCAGACAGACAGGCCGGTGATGCTTCCGGAGTGGAAGGAGTGGGACAGGTGCTCAAAGTGGGCCAGCTCACCCTGTCAAGGTGACATACCCAGCATGCACTAACATATTCTGAAGCATCATTGATTTATTAGTTAAAATACTCTCGGCTCTAACTAAAAACTAATTCTGCATACACAGATGTGCATTTCTGATGTGGCTGTGTGAACTGTAAAAATGTGAGTCGGGGAAACAAAACTTCACAAATAGTTTGTTCTGTGTGTTCACAAACACAAGAAAAAAGTAAGCAAGTAGTGGCCTATAGTACACAAACATAACTGGATTAGAAACTTCAAAACAAAGGGCACTGTAGAAGATGGGTCGAAATGCTAGAGCATCATTAAGAAGTGGATCTTAAGCCGAAGGGATGTATGATGGCTGAAAGGGATCAAACAGAGTCCTGCACTGACCTTGCTCATCTCCGCAGTGGACAGGGTAAAGCTGTAGAGCTGGTTGAAGTCTGTGCTGGTCACCACAGTCTCCTCTGTTGGGGTGATGACCAAAGACATGATCTGCTGCTGCTCAGCACGGCCTGGGTCGCTCCTGCAGGGGTCCTGGGGAATCTGAGTGAGGAATACACACACACACACATGGTGCATGTACACACACACACACACACACACATGGTGGTGTTACACACATACAAGATAAACAAACACAGAAAATGACACACTGACACCATGCATGTACACACACACACACACACACACACACACACACACACACACACACACACACACACACACTACTGAACAGGAACAGACATGTGCATACGAAACATACATGCATGACATAAGAAAACATACCAGCAAAGGGTGCCATAAACTTCTGCACAATCACACTGATGCAGCAACACACAAAAATAAAACTAGCAAGCCTACATACAAAGCCACACAAACAGGAATGCGCCAAACTATCCAACCAACAAACAAGTGTTACCCGGATTTCTCTGGTTTTCCTGTAGTGGTCCTTTTCTTCAGTTTTCTCATACAGCAGGACTTTCCCGGGACCAGCAGCGCAGGCAAACCCTTTGGAATATGCTGTGATGACTGTAACACGTGGCATCTCCGTCTGGATCTCCTTCTTTTTCAGACTGGCAGACCTACATCAAGAACAATGGTAAAACACACTAGTCTTACCATTATTTATATGACTTTATCTTGATAGATTCCGTAGTAAAAAAGAAAAAAAGAGCTGTCATCATAAAGAAAGCTAATTAAAAGAAAAGATGGTATTAAGGCGGTTGACCTCAGAGGTCCAGGACAAGAGAATCACTCCAGACTCCCAAGGGAGGTTGACCTTGGAGAACACAGCTAATAGAAAACCAAAATGACTGAGATCATCCTTGTAATGTATACATTTATTTAAAGTGTAGCCAATTGGACAACCACCCCAGGAGACATTTAACAGCTACAGTATTGTCTAATTACTGGAAATTTCCCCACAATAGTTCCCTCCAATGGCGAAGAATCTCTTTCTTTCTTTCTTTCTTTTTTTCTTTCTGTTGCTCACATTTGGTATATAGCCCTCCACTACAGTATGTATCATGGCATGTGTTGGGATGCCCAGTAAGATGTAGCCAATGAAGGCATTGAAGGCATTTTATGTTAATAATCCAAACTTGATTACCTCAAAGAGGCTTAGTAAATTTGACTCTACACCAGATGAGATGCATCTTTTACAGGTGATGTCTGCTTGGACTGCCAGAGATGATGTAGGCCTAGTGCAAATGCCAGAGATGGGAGGGGTGTAACAGTAGAAATACGTAGCACATCATTGGGAGGCATACCTGCTACAGCCGGACTTGTTGTCTGCTGGGCCCTGGGAGGCTTTGGAGACCACACTCATGTCCCAGTGCAGGTCGCCCGACTCAAACACCATCAACCTGCCTTTCTCTGTTCCTGCGATAATGCGCTCCTCTGAGACCCAGGCATGGCACAGAATATTCTGGGTGTCCAGTTTCTGAAAGGCGGTCTGTTTAAGGATGCCCTCCATGAAGCGGAAGACCTTCAGGACTCCATAGCCAGTTACACAGATCTGTGTGTTGTCATAAGGGCTGAAGCTGACCTGAAGGAAAACGTTGCTTGCTGAAAGTTTATGTCTTTAGTGTATCAAATCAATATGATGTTTAAACAACTCACTACAACTAATTTGAAGTGTTTCCCTAGTAGCCTACATTCATAAAATCATTGCAGTTCAATAATACCTCACTTTTCACAGCCTGGAATAAACCTGCCAATATAAATAACTTCTTCTCATGTAAACACAGGGGTGGTGTGTTTGAATAAACTAAACAAGTGGGAAGGAAACATTTAATTTGGTCACCACTGTAGCCTAGCCTAGGCCTACTCCAAGTGTACAGGAATATACTTTTTTTCACAGCAGTCATTTTGACATGAAAGAGTAGGGCAAGCATGGAGTTACTAAATACCTGAAGTCTATGTTCCATTTAAGTGTAGCAGAATCAAAACATTTAATTAATGTCATTAGTAGCACCAGAGGCTGGCATATATTTAATGTAAAAATTGCTACTGTGAAAAACGTCAAGAGGATTAGGCTAAAATCAGCCATTTTGCCATTCATCAATACACAGGTTTCCCACACCTTAGTTAAGATCAAATTCAAGGACCTTTCAAGGACTTTCCAGGCCCAATATCCTCAAATTCAAGGACCTAATGTGTCGATAAATTTCAAGCGTGGGCATGGTTAAATCATGTTACCTCAACAGACCAAGGATTTCTCATCGCAGTTTTCTTTTATTTTTGGTCATATGACAGATGGTAGGCTTATTCTATTGTTCATGTTTGTATTTTGCATAAAACTGAGCTGAAATAAACTTTTCCTAAACAAGTTAAACTCGTTACCATGAACCTGTTGGTTTATTCATCAATATGTTAAATTAAATATTTGGGCAACAAACACTACACGCGGCAAACACGCAGAAATCACGCTAGCTGTGTAGTTCAACGTAAATCAGGCATACGCATACTGTAGGATATCAAAAGAAGTGGTGGCGAAATAATGGAAACATGTTAATAAGCGGACGGAATTGTATGGATTTTTTTCCTCAAAAAGAAATGCAAGGACCTCCATTTATTTATGTCTATTTTCAAAAACTTTCAAGGGCCTTGATTTTTTTTTTTTTTTTTTTTTTTTCAGATTCACAAACTTTCAAGGATTTCAAGGACCCGTGGGAACCCTGATACATTTTAAATCTGTGCAGAATAGGCTTACGCATTGAGCGGGAAAGACTGAGGCGCCATTATTGTGCAACATGCGCACCAAGACGACAGGTAGGCCTAGGCCTAACTGTTGGAACTAGATAGATATATAACTATCATGTAGTGGTATGTAGCCTCATACATAATAGCAGGTCGCGCTAAGAAACGTTTCTGGAGAAGAAGATGAGTGCAAATTCCATGCCTGGCCAAGCCTTCTGCAATCTCTTGAACTTGAAGCTCAAGCTACTCTCTCTCAAACAGCCTACCTGAGAGATGGGATTAGGAACGATAGTAGTCTTGACTGTGGTTATGACCTTTTGCCTCTCCCACATCCAGTACAAGAGCATCCAGTCCGGGCCACCTGACTGTGCGATGAAGTATTTAGAGTCCGGGGAGAAGCACATGGACACAAACTCAAAGACAGCCAGGTCGCCGCCCGTAAGCACTTTTCTCTTGCGGCACTGTTCATGCTGCAGGTCGTAGACCGTGATCATCGCCCTCTCCCCGCGCTCTGACACGGCCAAGTAGCGCTTGTTTGGGCTGATAGCCAGTGCATACATGCCTTGGCTTTTCTCCAGACCTGCAAAGGGAGACATGGTACGGCATTTATGTGGCACTAGAAAAGGTTTGCCCCTTTGATTTATTCTAGGTAGTTTAATTATTACCTGTTGTTTCAGTGAGTCTTAACAGTAGGTCTAAGCCTCCGTCTGGTACAGTATGTGTAATGCAGGCTAGGTCTATTCAGAGTTGGTTAAAATAAATAGTCTATCTTAACTTTTTCAGACTAAATTAACTAAATTTCCAATTCCAGTGATTTGTGTTCAATATTTAATAGGCCACAGGCCTACTGAAGAGCACATGAGGTTTGCATTAGGTACTTTAGTTAGACTACTACATAATATATTAGCATGCCATTATGTGTTTGTTAAACTGTTTCTAACTGTTTAAAGACATTTTCAATGAGAATAGAAAGAGGGGAATATATGACCCTGGTAAATGATTAACAAAACTGAAATTCACACATTTTAAACCTAATGTAGGCTACCTGGTATGAATCTCTGACATTTTTGGTCAATGTTGTAGCGCACACAGTTGTTTCCAGAGGGGAAGATGACCGTTTGCTCATCAACGCAGCACACGTTGTTGGCCACTCCAGTTCTCAGCCCAAAGACGTGGTGACACTGGGCCACCAAGGCAGCCATTGCTAAATTGTGTCACGTCAAAGCTAGTGACTTCACTGCCAAGTGGAGAAAACCAATTTAAAATGACTTGTGATCATTAGTCAGCCACTGAGGCTTCTTAAGTCTGATTAATATCTCCAAGACTGTATTGATTATTTTGTAAGACATTATTTTCTTTCTGATGGTTTACTTATAGTTTTGGAGGACCAACATAGAAACTCACCTTATGTAAGTGAATGAAAATGCTGGAACAAGAATGTTCACAGAAGTTCTATTAGAATGGATCAGCATTGTTGGTTTTGTTGCCATGGAATACACATCATTATATTCATCACAATGAAAATGACAGTATGCAATGACATAAAGGAAAATCTGACTATGTAGGAGTAGGCATAAAACTCATGTATGATACTGTCCTTCTCACTCCGTGGCAATAAGTTAACATTAACTTTAACTATTGAAACAATCTTTTGTATGTATTGAGGAAACTTTGGAAATCTTTATCCATAGAGTGGTGTGAATCAATCACTGATATCAAACCAATTATGCTGCCAGGAACCATTGTGGCTCCAGCAGTTAACCTGGATTGAGTTGTATTAGACAGTAGGCTGCCCAAGGTTTGTCTTCATGTATAGCCTAGTTACATTAGTGCATATCAACATAAGGCTATTCTGTTCCTAAAAAAAAAAATCACTAACCAGAACAAATAAAAGAATACCTTACCCGTTGAAGATGTTTTTAGTCTTAATCTATATTGCCTGCCTCTTGAGTGCAAAATATAATTATTTTAAACTCAAAATATCTTATATAAAAATATCAACAATATTTTTCCCCCATGAGAAGGCATTGCTATTGTATGTAACCAACATGTCCATTTACAGAGATTGGATTAGCACATGAATGGTTGAACTGTTTTATTACATTATCTTAAGAAATTGTCTTTTCTTTCTAGTGGTCCAGGCTTTATGGATGGACTAAGACAAGTAAAAGTAATCCTCCAGTATCATAGTAGGTAAGTAAAATGTATTTATTTATATAGCACATTTAAACACAAAGTGCTGTACAAAATAAAATAATGAAGTAAAAAACAAAAAATAAAGTAAAAATAAGTAAACAATTAATTACAGTATGAGACCAGCAACAGCAGACAGACACAGATCAATAGCAACAATGACTCAACAGCAATAACAACAGGAGACCTAGAGTTACAGATAGGGCAACAGACAGAGGGTTAGGAAGCTGGGAAGGATAAGGTGAAAAGGTGGGTTTTGAGCCTAGACTTAGACTAGACTAAACAAAGATGGAGGGAGCATTAATGTCCAGGGGCAGTTGGTTCCACAGCCGTGGCACTGCAACTGCAAAGGCTCTGTCACCTTTTTGTTTGAGCCTTGACCGGGGGAAGAGCTTTGTCAGCAGATCTGCGAGATCTGGGGACTTGGTGCAGATGCATGGGGTCAGTGATGTAACTAGGCACCAGCCCATTAAGAGCTTTAAAACAATCAGAAGTACCTTGAACTGGACCTTCTAAAATCATGACTAAACTGGCATAAATACTGAGCGTGCGGATGGCAGATTGTTATTGAATTTTGGGACACAAATTCGTACACATAATTCAGGTCCTTATGATTGATCATATGTCATGGCACGACATTTTAAAATATTGATCATTATTTATGTAGCCTTTTGATCAGTCAATATTGCTAATACTATATGATTTACTGACAGTTGTATCTTTTGGTGAGACAGAGGTTTATACTTTGTGATTTTATTTTGCATAAACAAGAAAAAAAGTTATCTTGGGCTATCTATCATTATGAGACATTCAACCTAAAGGGTAAGCAAATAGAAATAACATGAATACATGGTTGTCTGTCAACAGTCTTTGATTTATAGAGTAGCTGTTCCTTGTGTCGGCAGTGTGACTTTTAGCGCAGGTTTTGGGTCTGTTCTTTGAGGCGCCACGCAGCATCCATATACTTGGTGATTTCGGAGTTCTGCCGGGGGAAGTTGAGTCTCCGGTCACTGCGGTCAGACACGATCTGAGAGGAGGAACAAAGAACATAAATGAGACCTAGTTTGATAAAATCTATAAATGTATCAGTGTTGTGTGCAACAAGTCTAAGCAAATTAGCCTGAAAAATGGTTGGTGGAAGTTATAGCAAAGGCCTATTTAGTATCATTGGAACAATTGAATTGAATTTCTGAAAGCCGTGGTATGAGTTGAGACATGCCTCACCATGTCCTAATGGTAGAATCTTAATCTCCATGAAAATACGGTTACAATAATACCATGCTGATTTTAGCCCTACGTTACCAGAGGAGTAGATATCCAGCCAATCTCTTGGCTTTCCGTCATTGGGTAAGTGTACTTCTTTGTTGGTTCTAGGTGCGCTCCATGAATTATCCTTAGGAATGTAGCTGTAGTGTTGTTTACAAAAAGTCAGATAACTGTCGTCAGTGTCACATATGTGGTCGTGCAATCATACAAAAGTTAAAGTAAAGTTTGTGGCAAATAATAGTCTCAGAGTGGCTCATTCAGCAAAATGCCTCCTGAGCCTCACATTAACAAGGCCTAGGCTAGGCTAGCCTACTTACGATCCGCCTCCATCTGCTCGTGAGTGTTCGTCGACATGGGCTTATCCGTCAAAACGTGAACTAAAGTAAAAGACAGAGCATTCGACGTTAATGTTTACATTAAAGTAATATTAACAAGATTTAAACATTTGATAGAAATTTCAGGAAATGAAGAACCTCGTAATTTGCATACGTTTCTTGTATGGGTTGATGCTGAACTTTGTATACAGCTTCTGACATCTTTTTTCTTTCACAATCGTCTCGACGTGGATGGCATTCTGGTGAACGATGTCAATGGGATCCTTTTCCTTCGCTTTTTTGTCTGCCATGTTAAATCAAGATTGCTCTTTCGCCAGAACAGTCCGGAATCGCTGAAATCACACAGCAGCTGTCCTCATCTGATTTCCGAGTCCTGTTGCCAAGCAGCGGTAAACAGATTCTAAATGGCCAAGCTATCCACAAGAGGTCGCACTAACACTTCTGATTTATAATTAGAGACTGTTTTGTGTTGGTGTCTTTGTTTTCTTCCATGCATAGCTCTCTTATGTCTGTCCAAAATGTAGCCTATAATGGTGAAATATCCTTCCTTGAAATCTATTTGCAACAAAGCATGAGGGGAGTGAATACAAATCCAATTCTTCTTCTAGCCTAGGCAACAAATGACAATTTAACAGTTAGGCCTAAACAAAATTAAGAAAATGTTGTGATGCAAATGCATCAATGTGTAAGTCTAAAGCACAAACATAGGGGGGGACCGGATCCCGGGCTACATTTTGACATAATTAGTGATCTGGTTTGGATTTTAGTCAGCAAATGTAGGCATTCATATGTCACAGCTTTTCTCCTTAGAAACATTAGGCCTAGTCACTCATTTCAATCTTCTTTTTTTTTCAGTTAGTGCATTGTTTGGTCATAGCATGCCATTGCATGCCGTTGACAGGTTTGCTGCAGAGAAAAGTGTCTGCTCCTTCATGGACATGAATGAGACTGCACCCCACCACCACCACCACCCCTTTAAGAAAGAACACTATGGCACTCTTATTTTTCATCCCAGGGCTGTTTGCTCTATGGGGCGAATTGTGCGGGTGTGCGGTTCACATCATGTCAAGTTACCTCGTTTACACAGAGTCCTGTCACAGTGTCCAACCAAGTTAACATCACAGAAGCCATTTTGTCATGATGAAGTCCTGCTTTTCTATTTTGTTTCTTTTTCTGGAATGCATTTGTGGGGTGCTTTTCAGTGCACTGCACAAACGAGGGAAAATTCCCTTCTTCACCCTGAGGGAAGATGGGCTTTATTTCTGTATTTCTGCCTCTACATTTGTTTCTTTTTACACACTATAACCTCACTCTGAATCACTGTCTCTCAAACAAACCCGAAGAAAAAAATATGGATTATTATCTCTGTGTAAACAGGCAGAATCCATGCCAGGGCAACATCTTTTAACCTTTCCTAACGAGGTCACATTATAATTGCAAAGCACCTTGCCTAGCGTGCTAATTAAACATTGTGTCATGTTTAATTCAGCTGTTTTCCTTTTCACTAGTCCCACCCAGAACAAACAGTCAGGCACTGATACTTTGATATGCCATCTCACCCACTCATGGATAATCATAGAGGAGCTTTTGGGGTAATCACAGGACAAATATTACTGTCTGTATTAGTCTAACAGGTGCAGGTAAAAATGTATGAGTAGTGATGTGAATGTGATAAAAGTATATCTTTCCATGTAGACACTTAATTGCCACTTCACTAAGTCTTGTTTATCTACAGTAGTAAAACCGTTCAACCGTTCAACCATTTTATTGATGTGCAATGAACACATACTTCTTTTTATTCTGCAGTCTTTCACACCTTAAAGGTGTAGGTTTTTGAACATTCTAAGTTCCGCAACAATTGAAGAATTCTAAAATTCTATGTTGAATTCAATGAACCCAGATATTCTTTAGAATGTTCATTTCTCAACATTCCGGTACTCCTTTAAGGGTTAATTTAACACAATGCTCTGTTGTTAGAAATCCAAATACGTGTTGGAGAACTGCACATGGCTGTGTTTCTGTGTGTTATCCGGCAGCGCAGTGTGAGAAAGTTCCCTGTTCCTGTGACATCTACCCCCCTCTGTGTCTGTGACAAGCAGTCATCCAGAACAGCCATCTTGTCAGAAATATAAACATGCCGTCGCCCGCCCCATTGTCTCCACACAAAGCCAGATAATGGTGTATCTCATATACATCACTTATGTGGCAGCCCACCAGTCAGGGGGTGAAAGGCAAGAATCGTGTGTCTATGTGTGTGTGTGTGTTGCCTGTGGCGAGGTGGGGTAGTGATAAGTGCCCCGTGCTATCACCACCTGTCTCCTAATGTGCGGGTGGAGGTGGCCCTCTCCCCCAAACACAGGTGAATAAGGGGAGACTGCCAAATCGTTATCTTTGATAAACCTCCTCCACTCCCACGCGCTAGCACCGCCGCCGCTGCCACCTGGCTGAGACGCCACCACACGTCATGGGAACTGAGATCAGATTGGGGTTTCCACCGCTAGCATGTCCTCTCCTAATCTCACACTGTTTAGTCTTGGTTGGCGAAACTGAGATGTGGTGTTCAAATTGGTCTTTTTTCAAATGTTGTTGAAATGATGCTTTGATTTTCTATGCCCATAAGCACGGGGTAATATTGGAGATAAAAGAAGAGAAATTAATTGTAAATGTTTACATTAATATTCTTTAATGCCATATTGTTTACATAACAGAATAGATAATAATGATATTCCAATTAACAGTCATAACACAGTAGTCACTCATATGAATATTTAATTCATAAAGAAGAGTGGAGAACCTAGTATCAGTGTCTCAGGTCTGTAATTGCACCACTGGAGAGCAGTAGTGAGCAGTGAAGGTATTAGAGCTCGACCACCTACTGCCTAACCATGACAGCATCATAATCTAATTTGTCCTTTCACATACCTTCCTGACTGCAATAACTCATCTAATTAATTACTCTCTCTCTCTCTCTCTCTCTCTCTTTTCTCTCTCTCTCTCTCTCTCTCTCTCCCTCACTCCCCAGGCACGGCTGGACTGATGAGCTTGGTGGTGTGTTAACTGATGTGATTAGTCCAGCATCCACGCAGGCAGAAGGACAGTGAGCTGGAGCTGTTTTAGTGTCTCCAGGCCCTTGGCCCCAGCTACTGAACACCCCATCGATTTGCTTAACACAGACAAAGCAGCTACAACAGCCCCGACCTCCGCGCTTCCCATCAGGCCTGGTTCACGTCCCTGGGAGTGTCAGCGATAGTGGCATGGGTGAGTGGTTGTTAAAACCTAGGATGTAGATGCTCCATGCTCTCATAACAATGTGCCACTTCATCTGCCTTTTGCAATTCATGTGAGATTAGTGAAGTTGTCAGCAGCACAAAGCTTTTCTGTCACTGACATCCTAGTTAGCGGGAGTCATCTAGAGCGCATTGACTGGTTATTTTCCAGTTTTGTCTAACTTTTTATTTATTTCGTTTTCTTAATGGCCCCTTTTTAATAGTTTGGGGGCATTATCGAGATATAAAAAAATGTGGTGGGGCTTACCTTTAGCCGGCGCTGGTGGTTTCTTATTTCTCAAGTCTCTTCGGAATGCAAAGGTGTGTTGATGCAACATGAGGCAATCTCACTTTTATGGTTTCGTATCACTTTTATCCTGATTCTGATCATAGCACCTTTAGTCTACCTGTGCATCTAGAAAAGCCCCTGTCTGACATTAAAGGAAAACCGTCTCCCCTTGTGTCTGGGCGTGGGTTTGGCTCTCCATGTCAAAAGGCAAGGTGCTGCATGATGGGCCGAAGCTACTGACAACTGAGCTTAAATGCATTTAAATGAACAATATAGTCTATATCAATATTAACATTCCAATTATTATCTGTTATTGTTTGCAAGAAATATTTGGTATACTCTCACCTTGATGTTTGGACCCATCCCAGAGTTTAATATTTTTTTTTTATTCTTTTGTCATAGTTGTGACATCAATATTTCTTGAGACCGGAACTACTGTGGCAGTGAAGGGATTTGTGAGATGGCTGTTTTTCAGTCATAGTCATATTTAATGTATTTGCAGTTAAAATGCATTATTACAGGTTAATAAATAATCGCCCCTGAATAAGCCCATCACTCCACACATTGCTAGTGCATGCTTGGCTGTCACGTTGGCTCCGCATCGTCATGTGTAATACTGAGGCAACATGTCATGGACGCTTCCTCTCATGTTCCTGTGAGAGGCCTGTGTTTGGTGGAAGGGAAGGCTCTCCGCCCTGACACACCCTGTAATGTACGGGTTTGGGTGTGTGTGGGTCTGTGTGTCTGGGGGTCTTGACAGGTGAGAGTGACCTGAGGGCCATGAGTCACCGAAAGTCTAAAGAGCACTTAATCACCCGGCCTAAGAGCCATCCTCCGCTTGGGTGGGTTTTCAAGCATTTACTCACTGTGGACAACTCATCGGCGTGCCTTTTGTCTCTACTATTTAAATGCTCTGGCGGAGGAATGCGGTAGACATGAATGCTACTCGTAGCTTTGTTGTCATCACTCACTCAGAAATGACGTCTGAAACCTCGCCATCCCGCGTGAAATGGAAGAAAAATGTATGCCCTCTGAACACACGCTAGCCTGAAATGTGGGCTCAAGTTGAATGTGAAGTGATGTGACATGGGAACACATGCAGTGCAATAATATATATTTGTCACTGGCTTTGATGGACTCTTGAGTTTTGCTCTTTGGAGTCAACACACTTAGAAGCATGTCTTTGTTTTGCAATTCAGTCACAGCTTTCAGTGCTTAATATTCACAGACGAATCAAAGGTGAATCACCTCGGCTTAGGTGATGTGAATCACCCAGGATTTAACAGGTGCTGCGTGCATAAAGTCATAAACCCCTCCACTCCCCAGCATGAAGAACCTCTGGGTCCCGTTTTGTAGACAGGTCTTGGTGTGCAAAAGAGCCAAGTGTTTAATCTTTTAAAAGCTCCATCGGATATGATTAAAACCTGACCGTGTTAAGTAAACAGCCTCATTTATTTAAAATCTGGGAGAAATCAGAACTCCAGGGCCCTCTCTCTCTCTCTGAGTGACAGGCCAGCTAAATGTCAAGTCTGTCTACAGCTACCACTTACGCCAAGCGACAAAGCAGGGGTCGGGTTTCCTCCGAGAGCCAGGCCCTGTGTTTGCAGAGTATTAGTTAGGACATGGCCGTGACTCGGCCTCCTTCCAGGTATGTCTGTATTTGTGTGTGTGTGTGTGTGTGTGTGTGTGTGTGTGTGTGTGTGTGAAGGGGAGAGTGGGAGAGAGATGGAGGGAGAGATTGACAGATGGAGAAGGAGATGAGAAAGGACACAGAAATTGAATTGTTTCACAGAACAGGTAAATAACCTTTGTCCACAATGTTGGAAAATCCTGGCAAATCCCATCTTAAAATCTGACCAACCAAATCAAACGTTGATGGCTTTTCATTCAATCTCTCCAGCTGTTACTTTTATGTGTATCTTCACATTCAATGACCTGCTTGATGCTTGACTTTGAAGCAGCGTAGCCTACTATGTGTTTCCCTATCTCATCTCTGGACTGCAAACAACAAGTAGCCTAAATGGCACAAATCACAAGCTGTAAGACCATGCTTTTCAAGTACCAATAAGTCAAACCTCCTCTAATCTCAAGAAAGATGGCCGCGTCACCTGCTGTTGGATTCTTATGAAGCTGTTCAAATTGAGACTGATGTACCCATTAAGATGAAAGAGACTCCGAGATAGCTCATTAGATCCTGAGCACGAGCAGCTTCACCTCTGAGACCAAAAGCAACCTGTCAAAGCCAATCTGCCCGCCGTGTTTGTTGAATAAATCATACAATACGTGTGTGTTTCTTTTCATGATTGTTCTGAAGTCTGAGGAGGTTAACAGACTATTGGTCTATATATTTTATCTAAAAGATCGCACATTTTTGGGATGCTTATCTGTTAACGTGCGCCCTTCAAAACTAGTCATGTCATGATTGATGGGGATCCCAGCTTAACCCGAGTGCCAGACCCCCAAGTTTTCTTGTCATCTCGTGTCCCTTTTGAGCTTCCAGGGCGTAAATCTGTTCAGAGAGACACGCTGTGCTTTGCCTCTCTCGACGATTGCAGCCACTGAAGAGTTTAAAGCACAATTTGGTTTCTCATCTGTGACAGAACAGAAGAACAAAAAAAAAGCTTGTGTTGAATTGGGGGAGTAATTAGTGCTAATTTGGCAGGCATTCCAAAAATGAACTCACAGCAAAGTACCGCCGCCGCCTTTTTTGATGGATCAGCGTGTGGGTCAAAGCTGGAGACTGAGAGGCTGAGGTGGCTGCTGATTGGATTACATGAAGATTCAAGTGTTTCTGCCAGATTGCACAGATGGACAATATTTGCATGTCTGATGTACTGCTACAGAGCACAATGCTTTTGACTTTCTCATCGCCACCCTGTCCAACACATGAGAGCTGGTCAACACAAGCCAATGAGCTGCTACTCTGCGCACCCTCAGTTTAATTCGTATCTCTTTGGCCAGAAGAGGATTATTTAGGGATGAATGACCTCCAGTCTGTCATTGTATGTCACATTTACATTTACAGTTCAAGCTGTAACCCAATTCGAACCTCAATTTTTATATTTTCTTAAGCACAAGAGTCGATGAAAGGTGTGATTTCTTGTCTTTTTTTTGGAGGGGGGGTGGGGTTCAACTTGGAGAGAAGTCTGAAAATGAAAGCCAGCCATTCACCAGCAGAGCTGAGCAGTCCTCGCATGCTTCTCCCAGGACCTGTGGCCGTGCCGCTGCTGGGCTTTGGCCGGCCGAGTGCGAGAAATGCTGACCGCCATTTTCCAGACCACCACGCTAATGCACTTAACTCTCATCAAAGCACGTCACTCTCTCTCTCTTCCTCCCTCCTTCTTCTTCTGCCTCTCTCTCTCTCACTTTCTCACCGACATAGATCTCTGGTCACAGGCCAGTTCCAGGGCGCCTGTGACGGCTGCCAACACGCAATCATCACACTTCACACCTGGCAATAACATTAGCAGAGCATCCTCTGACAAACTGTCTGTTTAAAGTGTGCGAGCTGGCAGTTAACACGGCGCAGGGTAAGCTGCGATATTCGCCGTGCGGCATGAAGGCAAGTCGAGCTGGATTTATGTGTGCTGTGCGGTGGTCGTGCCGAACAATGCCAGCGGGCACAGAGGCAAACCCCGGCCGCCTGGCACGTAAATCGGCTTAAGCTTCGCTTTCCGGTCCATTGATTAAAACGTACTTGAAATGTTAAAATCAATCCGAGGTGATTTTCATGGATAGTTTTGTCAATTCAATTGGACGTGAAGCAGCTTGACCTCTTCAGTGGTATTTCTCATTGAATTGCTATGGTCAGAGTTTATGAAAATGAAAAAAATACCTTTTTTAGGTGTAGTGTGTTATTTTAAATCGCACACAAAGGCAGATCCCGTTGATGGCTGACTTGCATGCCTTGGCCTGTGAAACACCGAATCTCTATCTTTCAGGATTCGTTAGGATGATGTGTGTGTCTGTGTCTGGACTTTTACTGAGAGCTGAGAGACAGCTAGACAGATCCCAAACTGAGGTGGCGACAGCGCCAACCCACAGATAAGACCAACAAAGGCCCTAGCCGCCCCTTTTCTCATGCCATATTCCCCGGCTTTAAGAGCGTCTGCGGCATCCCCTGTCATTCCCATCCGACCCGCTGGCCGATCGGGTTACACTGACTCAGGGCCCGGCTTTGTGAAACACTCGGCTCAAGTGGCCCTCTTGTGCTCCGGCATGTTCTCCGCCTGGCTTTGCCTCTTAAAACCTCAAGTGCGTGTCTTTCACATCCGACTGGGCACGCTCCTCATGGAACCGAGCAAAGAACATGAGATTGAATTTAATGTGAAATTTACCATGCAAATTTACAATGCATACAGACATAAAGATAATGCAATCCATTGGGGATATGGTATTACAGAGATATCTAATTGCTATATTCCGTCTTTAATAAGCCTCCATATACAGTATAATAAAAAGTAAATGGGTCTAATATTGTTAAGAAAATGTGCAAGTGTGCTGTTTTATTCACATCATGGTACCCTTGTTACAGTGTGACACTAATTGGCATTGTGTAACGAGACAGTAATAGTCAGTTATTACATCTGTAATCAAACAATCTTAACATGTGCACATGTAAGTATTAGCATCTTGCGTTTCTTATAAACATTTTAGATTTTGTTGTGTAATATTTTGGGAGTTTCAAAAATATACCATGCATAAATGTTGCAAATGTTAAGCTCCCCTCTATCCATTCCTTAGGTATCCACGCCATGATGAGACAACCTTTTCCCAGCGTTCTTTACTGACACATGCTCCCCTGAGACAGTCAGCCGTGTACTTCACATGACACTTACTCAAGGTGAAGCATTAGCGAGTCCTGAAGATGGCCGTTGATGAACAGTGTGCCTCGGTAATGACGTGTGGTGCAGACGAGCTCCAAAGGTCGCTAATTGCGAAGTGCTGCAGGTATTTCCAGCTGATGAGTTTCCCTGAGTGAGTGGGAAGTGGGAAATCACCAGCTAGAGGCCCGCTGCGTCTCATTCAGCTGACCGCCAGAGACCCCCAGGGGAAACCTGTGCACTGATCACACCTCACATTAGGCTCATTGTGATTTCATGAGCTGTCTAATCTTGGGCTTTTTTGTAATCTTTGGGCTTTTTTGTAATCAGTGCACTATCCCAGCATTCTCAATTCAGATCGACTCTGTCCTTCCTGTGTCTTTCACCCTCTCATTCTTTCTCTTCCCTGCTGCGCACACATTCTCTCAGCACACCCCCACCCCCCTTCAATCTGTCACCCACATTTAGTCATCACACTTTCTCTGTTCACATAGTCACTCTTTACTTGCTTCTTATATACACTCTTCTCCCTCCTTCTCTCTCTCTCTCTCTCTCTCTCTCTCTATCTCATTCTTACATCCCCTTGGTCTCTGACAGACCTTTCAGCAGCAGGAGTTCCCCTTTGCTCTGCTCTGCTCTGCTCTAGGCACGAGCTCCTCCATTACTTGTCTCCTATTCTTTCCAAACGAGAGCTGGGAGCAAATTGAAATGCCCTTGATGTGAAACCCGAGGTGTCCAGGGGCCAATTCGCCAGGCTTCCGGAGGTGGGCCCCCTTGCCCCCGCCTTGAGCTGCCAGTCTGCGGCGGCACTGCCAGGTCCCTCCTGAACAGCTGCAGGTTCAACACAAAGACAAACAGCAGCTCATTAGCTCCCCATTAATTGCTTGATCCCATGGTGAGAGGGCTAATTCAGCCTGACAGTCACTCCGACAGTAATGGATACGTGTTGAAACAAAGGTGTCTCGAGCTTTCTCTAGCACTGAAGGACATGTTCATTTAAGTGACATTTTCTGAAGAACTTTTTGAAGACTAAAAAGGCACACACACACACGCATAGATATAGAAGCAAAGATCCTAGCTTTGATGAAACAAACAAAACTGAAAGATGTGACTGTACATCTTAACATAAGCAGCACATTAAACTGTCAGCTGGATTAGTATATTAGTCTGTAATGATTTTAACATTATCTGCTGAAATGGAAAATAGCCTTTACTGCCAAAGCGTGGGAAAGCTTGCATTCCTGTGCGATCTGTCGACATATGTATGCCTTTAATAGAACAGGAAGTGTTGACTGGCTTTGGCAAGAGCGTGAAAAGCAAACTGCAGGAGTGAAGCACTTGTTTAGTTTTAGACAGGAAGGTGGGCAGCGATCCATCTTTCTGTACCAGTCTGAGAAAACGCTGTGTCTGTAAGGCACTCATTCCGCTCCCTGTGATATTCAATGAAAAATAGTCCACGGTTCACATGACATCCACTTGGTAAAATCACAAACATTTGAGTACGAAAAGTCTAAACGTTGAGAGGATATATGCATTGCTACTGAGCCAGCTTTGTACAGTTTTGAGCAGTTAAGAGAATCTTAAACATTTTGATAGGGTCACGTGGACCTTTTCACACATTCAACCTCTTGCTAACATATCAGTGAACCATCCCACCATGTAGATGAGCCAGTGTAGCACATCTGGGTTCTGCTGTGGAGACAGTGAGACTTGTATGTACAGTGAAGAGGAGTGGAGTGGGATAACATCAGTGGCACACATCAAGGAGGGTAAAGTTGTGAACATACAAACAAAACACAAAGATGGCATGGGCCACGTCAGAGCAGTGATGCGGTCAAGATATTGTAGGGTGTTTGTGTGTATATCTTTGTTTCTAACTGTGTGTATCTCTTTCTCTGTATCTCTTTGTGTATGTCTGTCTGTGTGTTTGTGTGTTGTGGGATGTGACAGTAGGCGTCTCTGCTGACACGCATGCTGACAATCAAGCCTTGATCAACTCCAGAGGCTCCAGTGTTCTCCAGTGCACCGCTCTGTACAAGAGAAAAGATGGTTTGATTATATAAAATCCAATTCTTTTGACAGAAAACCAACAATGTCTACCAGAATGTAGTCACAACAATCCAAAAAGACAAATGGAAGGGTCAGGACATTCATCTTTAAAGTGTTCATGTTTCACTCTAACCTTACACCTACCCGGTAGAGTAGAATATTCCACTGAATGAAAATGAGCCTGACAAAATACCAACCACCTTCCAAAGACCATTGTGTTAATTGGATACATTTGGGGAAAATATTTTCGGAGAAAGTCACACATGCATTTTTAAATGGTAGTGAAAACATACTTACCAAATAGAACAGGCAAGGGCTAAATGAGAGGGCTTAAGTGATTTGCCTGCATATTTGCAAATAGCTGTGGCTGTGATTTTGGCTCTTGTGAAAACTCGGTGGTTAAATGAAGTAATGACAGCCAAATTACAGAGCTTCAGTCCTCAACACCTGAGAGGAAGTGGCTCTTAGGCTGTTGACAAGACTTGTTTGTTTGGGATGCCATGAAGGAGAGGTGTAGTTTTCCTTGCATCTCTTGTGCACATTTCAGTGCATTCCATATATGTTGTGAAGAGAAGGCAATGTGCAACACTGCATCCACATGTCTGTTTTTATGTGTGTTACAGACACAAGGTAGTTGAACACTAGGGCTGTTAGCTCTGCTGGATATCATCACTTCATTGGTTATTCTTAAAGCCATTGAAGCGGCATTTAGGATCAAATCTGAATTCTCAGAATCTGTTTTTCAGAATGACTTGATATTGTTTTAGTTGAATAGTTTAGAGTGATTTGTTTTTCACCATAAAAGCCAAAAAAAAAAAAAAACAAAGACCAAAAGATACCGTTTATAAGATACTTTTTTAGTTACTTTCATTCAGGGCTCTGTCAAAATTATGCTGCACATCTGATGATATAATCCAACTCCAGAGACCCAAACCGGTCAGATCCGTGGTAAAAAGAAACCAAAAATAAAGCCGAGCTGTTCTCCGAGCTCAAAGTTGGGCCCAAAGCAAACACTGAGGTGCCGGAGAGACATGCAAAACGAGCCGCCTCAGGAAATCAAAATAATTACCAGGCCTCGCGGACGAAAGGGAGAAGAAGGTGGGGGAGGCGGGTGGAGCCCCGCTCAACTTAAATGACACCATTTCAACGGCCAGCGGGGCTACAGCGGAGTGTGAAGCTTTCGAAAATAAACTACAACAAAAGTCCCCTGCAGATCTCACTGCCGCTTGCATAGCCAGCATATATGGAAATGTTCCACTGCTTCCGCTCCAGGGTACACCTCCCCTGTACGGCAGATACAAATATCTCTTTCAAAGACACTGATTTGTGTCCTTTTGTCCTCAAACCCTATTTGTGCCACTTTGGTAAACAACCAAAACAAAATGATTTGAGCAGGCTTATTAAATAGGTTCAACTCAGCTCTTTGAAGTCGTGATTCAAAGCTTCTAATGAGAATTATATGTAAATGAGCAATTTTACTTCCACTTTCTAGAAATCATAATGTGGTATTCTTACCATTATCATTTTATGAAGCATTTTTTAACTACCCTGTAAAGCATTAGGATATGAAACACAAGACTTGACAATCTTATTCAGGTGAACCGAAGCTCCAAACATCTGTTCCAGTCCGTGCAAGATATCCTCACTCATACTTAGCACTACCCCAACACACCAACCTCGCAGGAATCCCTGTGCTTGACCCTTGGCATTAAGCTGTCCACACAGTGAATATGCTAGCCTTAGTATGTGTATGCGCAAGTCGCAAGAATGGGCCCGTGTGTCCGTTAATCCCTGATGCACGACATGGCCACGGCTGCCCAGTGTGGGGCTATGGGCTGTTGCAGGCCTTGTAATCAGAGCTTGATCCTTGCCCAATGTGCTGAGGCTGCACATCAAATGGGCCTTGGTCCTTTCTGCCGCAGCTAAGCCCGGGCCTCGTGTTCGCATGGTGGAGCGCGACACGCAGACACGGGTTCTTACAATCTGCTTTTGGGCCTGCGCCAGAATGCGCACAATCTGCCCACAGTCTTTTCTGCCCACCTGCCGACACACACACACACACACACACACACTGACGCAAACACACATGTGCACGTGCACGCATACACACACACACACACACACACACACACACACACACACACACACACACACATACACTTGACACACAAACTCACACACACTGACGCAAACACACATGTGCACGCGCACGCATACACACACAAACACACACCACTGACACAAACTCATACTGATGCGCACACACACATGTGCACGTGCACGCATACACACACACAAACACACACACACACACATTCATACACAGAAAGACAAACACAGAGCTGTAAAGGCAATGCAAAAAAAATCTCTCTCAAACACGTTTTCTCAAACAAGTTTCTTTCTCTCTTTCTCTTGCTCTCACTCACTCTCTCAATCACACACACGTACGCTCACACTCTTTCCACTCAGCATACTTAACAAAGCTCTTTGTTTGGGGGGATGCCCGCCACCTAAGCTGCTTTGACAGTGACTGCTCACCGCAGTGTTCCCAGTCCATCCATCTGTCAGCACGGCCTTCCTGAAAGACTTGCCGCAACAGAGCTGTACCTTCCACAGAGAACAGCACAGGGCCCTCTGCGCAGTCTGCAGACTTTTACCGCCGCTGTCACATCGTGTGACTGATTGCAAAGACGTGTATACCTGATCTGGCCAATGAGCTGTCATTAAGGGGCTGATAGACTCAGGACAATACCTGCCATGGGTCGGTCAGCATTCCATCGGTGCATTCTTCTGTCAGAGGCATCAGGTCAAACAGAGAACACTAGAACTGTGAGCAGGAGGTTCCTCTCACCCTGTGGCCATCCATTAAAAATGATTAATTTATATACTGTATATTGTCTATGCTTTATTTATGGTCATTTATATACACAAATTCTGCATTCTGTAGTTAAGCCTTAGAATATGTCCAAATGAAAGTGAAACATAGCTGTAAATATTTTACTAGTAAAATTACCTAACGGCTTTTAAATGTATATTTTTATATAACCATTGCCTTTGAAGTGACAGCACAGACACTAAGTATGTACACGTGGGTCAGAGTTTTGTCATGATGTATGGGTCAGTTTTGATTTTCCATTTACGATTTCTTGTTGTTATGATGAAACACGACACAGCATCGTAAATGTCACAAAGAGACTTGTCTCCCTCCACCTCAGATTAGACCTTGTCTTGTCTCACCTGTCAGCACTTGGCCAGCGTCTGCAATGATTTAAGCCTCGCACCAATGTAATGGGAGAGATCTATCCGTGAATGCGTGTTCAAAGCCAGTACTTTAGGCTTAGATATCAAACATTTGGCAGTGGACCAGTGAGTGTAACCCAGTAAAGGCCTGCCCGTCAGAGGGACGGGGGACAGAGAGGGACTGGCCCGCAAAGTGCCTTGCGCTAAACATGACGAGGGGGCTGAAATCTTTCCTATCCTAACTTAGCCCATACCCTCCTTCACAACAGAAACACACACATAGACACACATAAACATAAATACTAAACACTAGAACACAAATCACAAATACACATATCTTTAAGAACATTCGGATTTATTTCAGACATTCACATATTTATTTATACACAAACCCACAAGTTTCTGACCAACTACTTGAGTCCAGGCCACTCAGTATCCTTCAAGCAGGGGCACCTTTTTCCATGTCACTAATGTTTTGTTGTTACATGAATCTCTGGTGAGAAATGGCCCGGCAGGGGTGATTTATATCCTGTTTGCATTGCCTGGCTTGGTTATGGGCGTGACGTGAGAAGAGCATCTGGAGCAGCAGGTTAATTGAGGGCGATTAAGGTGATTAATAGCTTTGTTTGAAGTCAAAACACAAGACAGAACGGTTTGTGTTACAGGCAAAACAGGCAGCTTGGTGCAGGGAAAAGCCTTCAGCTGCGGAGGCGGGGGGAGGCGGGGGTGGGGTTACAAGGCCTGGGGACGTAAGCAGGACATGGGTGTGTACGTGGGGGTGTTTTTGGGACCGGGTGTGAAGAGAACTGGGACACTGAGAGCACGTTGCTAGGCTCACACTGATGGAAAACACACTCCTTTGAGTTGCAAACAGCTCCACACTTTCTCACACACGCATACCTGTATGAATTGCTAAGATACAAATACACACCTTCCCTTGTGGGTTACACAGAGCTCAGGCCATCCACCCACATGCACACACACTCACACAGACTAAGAGTGTCCAAGTGGGAAGTGGTAGGCTGGCAGTGGTGAGGCAAGGAAGGTATGTGCGTGAGTCCAAAAGTAAACGGTAATATTGACCTGAAGGCTGCAAGCTACAGAAGACTCACTGTGTCCCCTCTACTCTCCTAATTGTCAACTACGACCACTGGTGTTTGTGTGTGTGAGTGTGCTGAGGGTGGCTTGTGTGTGAGGAGAAAGGGAACAAATAGGGAAGCTAAAGGACTTTATGGTGTGTCTCTATATTGCCTGTAGAAAGATGTATGATTGATGTGTGATGCAATGTGATTCCTATGTGTTGGTGTGTACATATAAATGATGTCAGTGATTGATTTTCTTTGCGTGTGTTGCAGTGCATTTGATTATATGTTCTGCCTTTTCTGAAGTGGGCAGAAATGAGTAAATAATGACTGCATGAGTGTGTTTTAATATGTGTGCATGTTTTATGCAATCTGTTTCAGTAATTTGTGAGGCTGTTGTGTGTATATCTGTGTCCATTATTTATTTGTGTGGGAAAAAAACAAACAGGCTCCCTCCTGATTCTGTGTAATTTTCTGCATTGATGGGGATGTGCCTGGGTCCTATTAAGGGGAAAGTGTAAATGATATTCATGGGCACAGGAAATACTCCCACTGCCTGTCCTTGGGGCGTTGCTGGAGATTGCAGAAAAAGCCCTAGGTCAGGTATCGCCAGTCAGATGAGTTGCTGAGTGGATGTTTCATCAGGTACTGATTGTGAAATTATTGACTGCTGGTGGGGGTTGTGTAATAGAAATTGTCGTGTGCCGCTCTCTCCATTTTGTTCTCTCTATATTTAGCCAAAATAAGTCTCACTTGAGCGATTGCTTGATTTATGGCTATGCTCAAACGTTATAATGGCAAGTTTATTCATTCAGTCAGCTGGTCTTGTATTCCAGAGGAGGCACACGGAGAGAGGTGATGAATGAAAATGAAAATGCCTTTATAGTGACCTGCTGCTCCATCATGTAGAAAACCTTAATAGCTGCTCTGAGTTACTCTTTCAGCTCTGAAAAAAAGAGGTGCCTTATGGGACAAAATAAGGAAATGGTTCACCAATGCTTTTTGATTACCATAGCAACACCATTCAAGGTCACTTGGCTCTGATGACTACCGACTACATATCAGGTTAGAAAAGGACAATGTCTAATTTCAGGAAAACAGCTCGCAGAATCGTAGGAGAGGACATGGACACACTTTCTGACATGGTTCAGCTTGTGGCAGCTTGTGAGAAGACATACAGGTTGTCAGAGTGGAGAAAGTAATATCTAAACAAATATCCAACACAGACAAACAAGGAAGTTTTCATTTGTGAGGGCGTAGTTAAGTCACATCATCCAGTCAAAATAAAATGGATCAAGAGGCATTCTTGTGTTCAGGGGAATGGTATTAACACATGCCACAGGGAAACCCTAGCTTGGTAATGGCCGCTACCCCTTTTTATTGATACTATATATTGTCACAGCTATTAGAATAAATTGCATCGTTTAATCCGCCCCATGGCTTCTCTTACTGCGAGAATTTGCGGAATGGATTGTCATGTCTGTAACCATAATCCTGTTAGAATAAATAGCCCTTAAACATGGTGTTGTTCTTGGCAGGTGAGCCACCCCGAGCTCGCTCTCGGAGCAGCTGCACTGGCTACAGTGTGGCTCTGCTATCACGCCATCTCTGCTCTCTTCTCCCTCTCTCCGACAGGCTGCCAGGGCCCTGCTCCCCTCTGCTCACCGGGCCCGTTGCTTTTGGCCTGCCAGCTGTTATTCCTCTGCTGATCCCACGGCCCCCTCCACCCACCCTCCTCTACTTCCACTTCACTCCCCTCCCTCTCTCTCTCTCTCTCTCTTGCTCTCCTGGCCATCAGAAACTCCAGTTTTATGTGTCAATAACCCCACTTTCCCCCCCTTTATGAGCAAAGAGCCATGGCACAATCAATCACGTTTAAGAAGGTGCCAATACATTTGCACGCTGTTGTTATTTCTCTCTCTCACTCACTCTAACTCTCTCTCTCTCTCCCCTTTACAGGATGAGAACCACGGGGCAATGCCAGGCCCAGCCTGAGTTTCCATAATGGAGCAGGGAGTGTGAGAGGTTCGCTGGTTAAGGTTACCCACAGAGGAGAATCAGACCTGCCCTGGGTAAATACCGTGCTAATGGTTTCACATGGTAAGGGAAGGGAGAGCTCAGGCTATTTTCATCCGAGTATTGCGGATACCTCCCGTTTTCATTAAATTCCTGACACAGTGTCGGGAAGCGGCCCCCTGTAGGAGATAGAGGTCAGAAAAGGTTAAGCTGGAATTTCAAGTGAAGCAGGAAACAAGGGGCTTGGATGTAACTGACCCTCCCTCAGGTATCTGACTTGAAGCCATAAACAGGGCAAGAGAATGAGAGAAGACTTGTAAGCAACCGCCACTCATACAAGCGACCTGTAATTGTCTCATACAAGCCTGTAATTGGCTGGTGAGCAATAACGAACCCAACAAACTGTCTTCTGAGGGATAAGTGTCTGGATAGCCAAGGTATCATGACTCTGGCAGAAACAACCAACCCTCTCTCTCTCTCTCTGTTTCTCTCTCCCTCCATCACCTGTGAGGCTGTACAAAGCCAGGAAAGACTGTGGTTAGTGTTCCTGGGCTGCGGTGGTGGGGATTGTAACCATATAGCGGCGCAGCTGCAGCCGTGGGCAGCTCCAGTGCTCGGCTGTTGGGCCCTGCTGCCGGAGAGCGCTGGCCAGGGCAGGCCTGTAATCAGGCGGATTTGTATGGAAAAACTCCACTGCACTAAGGGGATATGGAGAGAGAGGGATAGAGAGAGAGAGAGAGCAGGGGAACCCTATCCGGCCTGTTTCATTAATGTTTTTAAAGCTGTGAAATTTCAATTCCATGGCAGCCTTCTTAGCTTGCAAAGCCCATTATTCTCTGTTTTTTGGCTTCTGTGCATGTGGGGACACCGGATTGAAAATTAAATCGACAGCTTTTTGGACTCTTGGGTAATGGAGCTGAATTCAGCTGTCCTTTGGCGGAATATTTCTGACAGAGCATCAAAACAGTTTTCTCTCTCTCTCAGATTAATGTGAAAGTTAATGACAATTTAATAACAAAATATCCCCTAAAATGTACCCAAATACTGGCTTAACCCATCATGCGACGTGTGTGTTCTCTATGTAGGAGGGCATCTTATGTGACGAATATGGCAGAAAATTAACTGTTTTAAAGAAATGGGTCTAGGCTGCTTTGGTAGTGCACAACCTTGAAGAGTAGCCCAGCTTAAAAAAAAAAGCTTAATAAAATCTCAAATGTTGCCCAGTCAGCCTAATGCTGTTTAGAATTCATAGAGACATTCACACCAGCAGAGGTGGGCCTTCATACAGTACAAACCAACGGCCTGGCTGCATACAGATGTCACGACCACTCCACTCCCCCCGTCTCTGTTGCGGAGGAGTGCTGCCTGGTGTTTACTCGGAGTCTTGTGACACATATACACACGCACGCACGCACACACACACACACACACACACACATGCTCCATGAGGGTCTGTTTTACTGGGCACAGCAGGTGAGGCCGAAGTGGCGGTGCGGCTGCGGGCCAGGCGGCCCACCCACACTGAAAGAGACACCCCGGCTCAGGAGTGAGGGGCTCAGGGCTCGGGGCCGTGTAACCCTAGAGCCCGCGTTTCTGGGGCGTGCCTGCCAAGCGCCAAGTGCCGGCAGGAGGAGGAGCGGGAGGGTGGAGGAGTTTTGGGGTCGGGGTGGGGGTGTGCTGCCTGGTGAAATTCTTCAGCCGCCGAGCACTGGCAGCGGCATCAAAGGCCCCCCCCCCTTCCTCCACTCCCACCCCACCCCCATCCCACCTTTGAGCCCTGATCCTAAACGTTGCTGATACTCACTCCATCAGGGGAGAGCGGAGACGCTGGATATCTCGATTACACAAACATGTCGGGGGTGGCTTCACGCTAGGTGCCGTCTGTTAGGATAAATAAACCTCTCGGTGGAAGAGTTTCGGGAGGGTCTTTCTCCCTCTTCCTCTTCTCTCTCTCTCTCTCTCTCTCTCTCTCTCTCTCTCTCTCTCAGTGACTTGAAACAACACCTTTCTCTTCCAGTTCTGTGGGCCAATGGCAGCATGTATGTGTGTGTGCGTGTGTGTTTGGTGCGGGCCAGGGTGAACAAACATGCCCGCGTGTAATGAATATGTCTGAAATGGAAATGAGGAAAGGCAAGGAGGCTAAAAGCTAAGCCCTGACAAAAGAGAGCGGCTTGAAGTCGTGTTTGTGGACTTGCTACAAAACGGACTTATGTGTTTTAAGTGCTTTAAATGGCTAAATGCTCCGTCAGCTAACTGGCCTTGGCTCAATAAACCTCCCTCTTTCACCCACCCACCCACCGCCCAAAGCCCCACGAAGGAAAATGTTAATAAAATGCCAACGGGAGGGCGATTCAGGCTGCCACAAAAAGGATGGAACAATATGGCTAATCTTCTGTCCAACGCAATCCTAATGAGAAACGAAGCATTTGGAGAAAGGTCAGAATCCATTAAACCTCTGAGATACACTTCAGAGGGTGGCACTGTGAAACGCAACATGGGGAGGAAGATGAATGAAGCCCTTCCTTTGCTTTGAGGAAGGGAAATTAATTTCCATCCATGCATTATCCTCTTTTTGGGCCAGGGAAATAATGATCTTCCCCCTGGTGACAGATGCTTGTCTGTTTGTCCTGATGAAAGGAAACAGTGATGACAGTGTGTCATGCGAGGGCTTAATATTCTTAGATCCCTCTTAATGGAAAGTATGCAAACAGACATCATTGACACATCATGTGCACCGCCCCCCTGTCTTTAACGGGATTGCGGCTCCCATTGTGAGGCTCCGTATAAAGGCCCCTATGTTTCCAACTCAGATACCCAGAGATAAACGCACAGAGATCAGTGGAGGCCGGGCCAGAGCCAGGGCTGCTATCGCTCCATGTTGACGCCACACGGTCCGGAGTTGTCAAAACTATCTGGCTGCCATATCGGGGAGAGATCACAATGGAGAGCTGGATTTTCAAAAAAGGAGAAGTTAGATAGACATCGCCAACGGGTCAAACAAACCTGTTAAGGCTCCAGAGTGGAACCCCACTGTGGGATAAAGAACAATGTTGCCAAGGCAACATTATCAGATGGCCCTGGCTTTTGTAGCCCATTGTAGAAAGGTTGGCTCTTCATGTGTGCTCTAGCATTGAGTAGCATAATTCGGCCAATGCTGAGTAAAACAGCACTAGTACTAGTACATTTATCCTATTTTTAAATGCTGCCTGCTCCAGTGTCCATGATTATATGTGAATATTATGGTTTATACAAATTAGCTACCATTTTGCTCATCTGTCAGTCTGGTGTATATTACCCATAATGCTTATCTGTGGCGCACCTTATGAATCGAGAGGGTTAGTAGAGGAACTTAAACATCTCAGCACTTGACAGGGTTTCTCTGTATTCGTCTGTCCCTCTCATCAGGCGAATATAGACCCGCTAAAAGGCTCTTTCATTATTGGTTTTCTTTGGAACTCAAAAGAGTCCCAGAACACCACAAAATTTATTTGGACATCATTTGCTCTAAGAGGACTGAACAGGAACCTGGGGTATTTGTGATTCACTTCTTTAAACACACAAAGGTTCTGGGCACAAGTTCTATCACTTCAAACTCGTCATAACAGGAACACATACATGTGAAGTAGACTTGTTCTTCTTGTTTAAGAAAATTAGTTTTCTGAGACATCGTTACTTGTCAGTATGTTGGTGGAGTGTCATAGTGGCTTGTTTTTAAAATAACAGGAGAAAACAGGCTCAGACTGAACAGTCAAGTTTGTCAGGAGAATGTTTCGAGAAGATCTGAAAACTAGGTGATCAACAACTCTGAGTAAGAAAGACTGGAAATATGGCAGTTTATATGCAGTTTTTCTTAATATTTTGAGCCAAAAAAGTAACAATATTTCAAAGCAAAGTTGTGCCACTTTTTAAACTCAAGTTTACAAAAGGTGTCTTGAAAAAAGTTAACAATGCATGTAGTCACACAAAATGTAAGGTTCTTTAAAGGACAAAAAAGTATATTTCTCCTCCAAAAAATACTGTAATACAAAGCATTATAAAATGTAAATATATCAGTAATAGGAAATAGTGTCAAATTGCTGGAATTTGATCTATTAGCTAAATTTTTATTTTAACACCATAAATGTTCAAGTACACTTTTTATAATGTTGCCCTATTTCATATTAGATAATGCACTTTGCATGAATGATACAAAATGGTTGCATTTCCAATACATTCCTAAATGCAGCCCACGGCCAGTCCTAATGTAGTATATGACATGGTATGAGCTATTCACCTCATCAATAGAGACTCCACAGAAAAGGGCAAAGGCCGAACTCCAGTGTTTTTAACTGAGCTTGTGTGTGATGGCGATCTACAGTGTTTGTTAAGCCCCTGCTGACTGACCGGTCTGGGCTCATGGACTAGGTTTGCTGCCGTGCTCTGTGTTAACCTAGACTGGTCAACGATAACACTTTTAATCAAAGTCCTCTCTGGGTCCATGAGGCCAGCAGAGTTCGTGCAAGGTCTGAGCTGGGTGTGCAACATGGGCAGAAACAGGGGCTCGTGGAGGCCCCTCGAGTCCTCCAAAGCCCCCCACCTGTCCAACGCTCTATCCCTGCCAGGGCCTGAGGGCTCCACTGCCAGAGACCCTTTGGGCAGGTTGTCTTTGTAACTGACCTCCATAGGCCGAGGTTTGAGTCGCTCGTCGGTGGCCTGGCAGAGGAGGCTGCAGTCAAACAGAAGTGGGTTACCTCTGTACATGGGCATGTAGGCAGGCAGCCCAGGCTCGGCCAGCGGGGGGTCTGTGAAAAGCGGGGAGAGAGGCGGGTGGAGGAGCACCAGTCCAGACATCTCCTGCATCTCTTTCTGCCGCAGCTCGCGCTCCAGCATGACGCTCTCCAGCTCCTTGTCGGCAAAAGCACGCCGCTTGCGCATCCGTGCGCTGATGGAGGGGTAGTGGATCCGTTTCAGCCAGGAGTCCTCTTCGATCAGTGGAGGTTTGCTGCCTGTGGCATTAAAAAGAAAGCTCTTGTGATTCTGCACGCAACTGAAGAAACACACACTGAAAATTGCTTTAATTGCTTATTAAAAATGTCTTTGAATATCATTTCATATGAGATATTATGTCATGTACTACATAATGTCCTGCTTATTAACAAGATGTAAAAGACAAAATGTAGCCTTGACAGCAGGATGGCCTGACAATTCAATATACACATGGGGAAACTTCTATAAGATCCTCTGTACCGTCTATTTTGCTTTCAAAATTCCAGTGTAATTCGGTACCGCAATTTGCATAAATTTAATTACTTTAAATAAACACAAACAGATCCCATTTCCCTCTGAGGATTCAGACACGTACAGTAATCACTGAACTAATCCGGTCTCTCCCCGCTGCCTGGGAGGCCGCGATGTGTTAATGAGATGCGTGTTAATTAGCACTTACCCTCAAGAATACTTTTGACGAGAAGGCTGGGTGCTCGTGCGTAGCGCTGGCAGGCTTTGCGTCTTAGCGATGGGGTCGTCCTGTGGCCTTTCTTGCCCTGTCAGGAAATGAAATATGTGTGAATATGCATTTTATAAAATAAGATGTAGGTTGCTACATCTTACTAAACTTGTTGCTGCTTTGCGAGAAAAATGTTTGAATAAAAACATTTTTTAGAATTCTATGTAGATTGGACTGTTGGCCATCGTATTTTAAAACATGGACCACATTATCATGATAAATACAAGTAATAGTAGCCTACCTTGCTTTACGTCAGGTTATATGAAAATGATTTACATGTTAACATGTAATAACAAAAAACGCGTATCTTCAGATAGACGGATGTTTTCTAAATGCCCTTAACATATCCTAATAATCATCATCAAATCAGCAGACTACTTTTCAAACTGAGCTAGTGAATTTTTAGGTTTGCCACTAGTTGTCCTTCGATGTCGAATGCGCAGTGAACCCACCTCCGTGGCTTGCTGTCTCCTCAGGGCAACCTGGGCGGCCATCACTCGTTGTCTCTCTACAACGAGGAGACAGTTTGCGCACTGACAGTCACGCCAGCGACAGAAGCGTTTGTGACCTTTCAGGCATGACACAACTCCGTGGTTTCGGCAGCGAGCGCACTTGGGGCTGCGGGTCAGCCTGCGCGTGGGTTGCTGCTGCTGCTCCTCCGTCACCTCGGCTCCCTTCCCGCCACAGTCGTGACGCGCCACGGGCACACACCCGTCAAGGCTCTCCACGTCAATTTCTCCTTCACATTCGGATTTGAGTGAGTCAAGTTTTGTCTCATCTAGCTGAAGGCCTCTTTCCAGTTGAGTGGACATCTATGTGAAACACCTTCCACGCTGCAATGTGAAGATGGTCCGAAATCTTTAAGTCGTCAACAAATGAAAGCTGCAACCGAAGTGCACGAGTGCCTTTCTCATCCTCAGTTTTTACGCACACGCTAAAATACAAAGCACCCGGGCGCCAGCTGGGCAAACTCTCTTTGGAAAATATGAAGTGATAGACTTTTGAAATTATAACCCCTTCAGCTGCTCTCTGAAGTCCAATCGGGTTGTTTCCAGGAAAGGAGTCTCACGCCACTATGCGTCTGACAAACGAGCCAAAGTGTTTAAGGATATGTTCCCACAGGGTGCGCAGCGGCACCTGCCCGACCCACCTCGAAGTTTTAAGGACAAAGCACAAGCACTGCATTTATGGATGTCTTCCCAAGACAGAAAGTCAACATTGACGTGATGTCACACGGTTTTACGTTCAATCACGGAAAAACCGTCCCACTTCTACAGTCAGTTGCACTGACAAGGAAAACGCAGTATGGAACATTTAAACTTAACCCCTCTCTCTTATTTCCGGCTCTTCACCAATTAATCTGAATGAGGTGTTTGTCATATACTAAAACCTTATCAGGTTAATTTGTGAATATAGGGTAATTACTTTTTGGAGTGAACCTCAATCCCTTTCTCTTTTTTACCTGACTATATTCAATAGCAAACGTTTCTTGGTAAATACTGTATCGTAGTTTAAAGGCTGTCTGAATTTGCCACAGGCTTTTCATTTAGAATTTGCTTGTTGCACACTGTGAAATTATATTGGCAATCAATTTCAAACCGTTCCCACCTCTAGCCATTCATTCATGCTGCAGTCTCTGAAAATAGCCAGGCCATAAATACTTATGGGCCTATGTTTTAACACACAAAATGCTACACATTAGGCTACGACTGCTATAATTAGTTAGTTTACATGCTGTCCATGGCATGAATACATACAATGCCACTACACCAAAAAGTACTAGTACCAATTCTTTTAACAGCAGTTTGATGTCCTGATACATTCATCACAATGCATAGCTAAATTACAAGGGCTTTAACTACATTGTTAAATATTTGTTTGGTTTAGTTTGTCCTCAATTTCACAGAATTGAACTACATGTATATGAACCTTTACGTATAAGGCAAATGACTTGAACTGTCACAAAAGTGCTTCGTAATCATGTTTTAAATGTCAATCTATAAATTGAAATCATGATAAAAATTAATCAGAAAATGAATTATGGATGAGGCACAAATTTGATTGATCTACTGGCAGTCTGAAAGCTGCTTAACTGCTTAGAGTTCATATGTATGATATTATTTTACATAATCGAGTCGAGAGGGGAAAAAATCACACAATTAAAATAAAACTAGTAAAACTAAAACGTCAGTTAATTGTATTTTGCTGATTCTTCCTAACATGTTGTAGAATGAAACCAATAATATTGTGTCCTACTTTCAACATGGTGGTCTTGTATATTGTATGAGTGTATACACATGTAATGGATGCAGGATTTTACAAGTGTTAAATGTCCAGAATTTCTCTGTGAGACAGACACACAGCCCACAACAGCACCACCATGTGTCACCTGAGCCTAGTGGATAAAATAATAGGAATAAATAAACTACTCCATTTGGCTTTGACATGGACAAGTAAAACTCAGTTATGATTAGAGTATTACCAAATAGAACCAAATTTCATTTAAAGTAGAATTGCTGGAACCATTTAATTCAAAATGTTGAAATATATTTCATTTAATTCAGTTAATTTGAAGTTTAATATTAGTATGAACCATACAACATACAGATATAACTGTTTTTTGTCAACATTTTGGCAGGCAAAGAAATGACAAAAGAATTAACAATTGCCATACTACATTTTTGGCTAGACATGGTAATTGGGAGTCTTCAGTGCCCCCATGTGGACATTCAAAGCCATCACACCCCAAATGCCACCCACAGTTTGACAGGCATCCTCAAGTGTAAAACCAAAATGTTGTTTAGTAGACTTTATATATGCACCATATATCAGCTAAATATATGGCTTACTTTGTGTTTTTGTGGGGGAAATTTATTTAGAGATTCTGTAGTAGATTTGTAGACAGGAAACTGAACTCATGACCTTGTCACACTTTAGACAGAGTTCCAATTGCGTTGGATATTAACAAGAACAGCAGTGCCTGCTGGTCTTCTTGGTTGCCTACAGTACATAAGGATCTGGGCCAAGCCAAAAGTATCTGACTCAGCAGTCTGCAGGTTGACTCCTGTTATTGACATCTTTTCCTAAAACAGCTTAGCACAAATTAATTCATGCTTTTATGCAGACATAAATGCATAGTCATTTAAATGGGTCCGTCTAATCAATGTAGGTTAAGCTTGACTTTGGCTGCATATTCTTTATGGTGATTCAGTGATTGTTCGGCCTATAGATCACTGGGATGAGTACACGGTAAGGACATGAAAATGTATGATAAAGTCACGTTTGGCTTTGCTTTAAGTTGCTTTCTGTTATTTGTACATGATAATGTTATGAAAGTATTCAAACATAGCATTTGTGAGTTACTTTAAGATAAATAAGGTTCTCGAATCAATCACCACCATAGAGGAAGTGAGGATGGTCACTGAACAAACCGAATCTAAAGATGAAGGCTGACTCAGTATTTCAGATTTGGTGTATTTAGTGTCTGTATGGTCTTAAACGAGGGGGATTTTATTTATTCTATCGTGAATGGATCTCGGTCACCTATTCTACTTTCATGAAGTCAAGAGCATGGCAGAATACATGAATGCATACATACAAAGCGATCATTCATTTCTTATGCACCTTTGCATCTTTAAAACGCAGCCGTGGGTGATTTTGGAAGTGTGAAACTACCTGTGAGCTTTTCTCAAGGGCGAAAAAAACAAACTTCACTTTCCCCCCCCGTTTCTCCAACACCAAAGGCTCATAGTGTGTTTGACTTCAGTCAGGTCATGAGCGGAATTTCAACCATCTTTAAAGTGGTATGGCGGAGGGGTTGCATTCAACACACGCCTAGAGTTCTGAAATCCCTGGAAGGATGTAAAAAACTTCAGTAAGAAGAGGAGTTGGCGCGCTGCCATCTCAGGTGCCCAGGAGCATGGTCGGGAACTCGTTTGAGAAGTGGCCCTGAAAGTCGTGCCAAAATCGAAAAATAATAAAAAGAAATAGATAGATAGATAGATAGATAGATAGATAGATAGATACTTTATTGATCCCCAGGGGAAATTCAAGGTCTCAGTAGCATACAGACAACACACACACATTCCCTAACAGCAGAAAAAGTAATTAAAAGTATATAATATAAAAACACAACTAAGCAATAAGGACAGTAGAAGATAAATAATATACTAAATATACTAAAATACAAATTATACTAACTAACACTTAATCTAAATCAATTCTAAAAACAGTATCCACATAGTGGTGATTAATCAATCAAGAGGCACTTGCAATGACTGAGGCAGGGACTGAGCCTGTGATTCTCTGTGCATAGTAAGGTATAAGGTAAGGTGCTCTGTGTGAGTGAGTGTCATGGTGATAGTGCAATGGTGATAGTGGTCATGATGATAGTGCAAATGAGTAAGTCCAACAGTGCAAGAATAAAGTCTATATATCTATATATATATATAACTATTTTAAGAAAAGGTATAAGTGTGGCCACAGTTCAGCTGTGGCATGGAGGGAGGGGTTATGCAAATGTGCTAATATAGCACGCAAACAGTGAGGCAGAAAGACAGTGGTAAAAAGTGGCTAGTGGACAGACAGTATCCAAACATGGAGGGGGTGAAGAGGCAGACAGACTATGCAGAGAAGTCTATCCTCTTCCCTTAAGTGAAGCATTGAACAGGATTCAAATGGATTTCGACATGGCACATTTTCAACCAATATCACTAGGTCGTGACTACAATATTTCGTATTATGAAGTAAGATTGAGCGTTTTCCAAGCTGTCTATCAGTCGATGAGTGAGGGGTGGTGCCCCAGTTTAATGCTCTAATTGGGCCCAGATGAGTGTGAAGAAAACAGATGGGTTCATATGGGGATGTGAGCACCCAGTCAGTCAGCAGGCGCTCATCACGGTCAAGGGGCCGCTAAGATGGGGGGTGATGGAGTGTGTGTGTGTGTGGGGGGGGCAGGATAGATGATGGTTTAGTATGGATACCATACCTCCTCTCTAGTTCTGGTGTGTGTGCTAGGCGAGCACATATGGCTGCAGAGGAGGAGCTGTAGGGGGTTTGTGGCGTCCTTGTCCGAGCCGTCGAAGATCCTGGTGGAGAAAGCGCCGGCGCGGTGAGGCCCATGTGGGCGCCGTGCTGTCTGACAAGATGCTTGATGACCCGGAGAGCACCGCGGCGGCAGAAGTTGCTCCGCCATGGTCCATTTGAGCCGAGGCGGTTTTCTGTTGTTTGATCATCGTCTCCTGCGCCTCTGTGTCGCTGTGCGTCTCCACGGCAGTCGTGATGAATAGGGTTTGTCCCCACCCACACAGTGCCATCTAGACAGAGAAAGAAAATCTACCAAGCAGTGGGCCTTCAGAATTACTAACTGGAGCCTATTCCTGGTGCAGATGAACTGATGTTTTGGTGCAAGGTGGCCATACAGTATGTTATTCCATGCTGGCAAATGTTGCAATGTGTGATTAGGAGTTACCTGGAATAAATGAGCTTCCTGTTCCGTTCAAGTGAGTAGTGTGCTGAGGCGTGTTGAAGTAAAAAGGTGGTGTTTTGGCCGTAGACAGGAAAAGAAATGGAAAGAGCCACTCCATTGGATTTTAATGGAGAGAAGTGAAGTCGATCTGAACCAGGTTCCAGTTGGGCATCGTTTGTACTGCGCAGCCTCAGCTCAGTTTAGTGTTATAGATGTGACATTGAACAATGGACTGACACACAGTTACTCATCTGGTAAAATTATGACTGACATCAGAACGCCACGAGGGGGTCAGTGGAATGCTAACCCTAGGTGGTATCTTAGTAGCCTCATACTCTCCCATAGGTGGTACGCCTTCCGAATGTTCACCTATCCTGTTGATTCTTGAAGTTGGCAGTATAAGTGTGGTATGATGCAATCGTTGACAGGAAATGAATACATAAGCATTTTTTGCACAGAAACCCCTGTCATTTCATGAATATGAATCCACTTCAAAACAGGTGTAATTATAATGCTGTTACTTCCCTAATTAATTAGGAAATTCATGATTAGCTATGCTACAATGTGTCCCCCTGAAAAATATAAAAACAGACTCCCTTTAACTAGAATATGGCATTCATATGAAGCATTAGAAATAGACATTATCAGCTGTAAATACTACTAATTGCTGGCACTCTATACCATTGCCCAATCTTATCAACATATTTATGAGCACTTTGCTCTAAAATTTACTGAGGCACTCTTAATATATGCAATGTTTTGATCATATTCAAGTAAATGTTCAGATCCCACAGGCCTCAATTCATTTTTTTCTGAGCCTTTTCTACTCTACTCTAAGATGAATTACTTTCACTTGCTTTTGAATACATTAGAACCATCACTCAGACACCACAAATATCTGTTGAATCATATGAGTGTTACCGGCTATGGATTAAGATATTATGAACAAAAAAAACGAAGATTTTGAGCAAATATTTGTTGTAAGAGGTGAAGTAGAAGCTTAGTAGTTCATGTTAGATGGTAAATACATTAACTTTATAAAAGACAGAAATAAGCCTCCCGAACAAACGATTGATTAAGCATCTTTTGAAAGCCAAGAAAAATACATTTACATAATTGCAAAACACCACCTGAATGTTAAATAAAAGCACCCATAGACTGACATACTGCTTTGCGATTTGATTTACGGTTCAATATTATTTAGTTTTTTTTTTCTCCAATAAGGGATATCTGGCTTTGCACCAATCTTAGTACATTGTTTCTTGATACCTTACACTATACATTGTACCAAACAAAAACTAAACATGTAATCAGAATAGCCAGCTTGCAGTGCAGTACGGATAGCCAGCATATGAATTTCAAAGATATTCTAGCAGTGATGGCCATGTAATTAGCCAGGTATAAACCAGGTATTCTACTCATGGATTTCCCTCTTTGCATCTCTGAACCACCACAAGGTGTGCCAGCATGATATTGTGCAGATAAGCATTACTGTAGGCCCCTAATTCCGCCATCTGGGCACACCTCCTAGTGCATCATCTGCCAGTCCGTGTAGTGCAGTCCTATGGCACAGTGTGACTTTCATGTGCGGAGCCCCACAGCACAGGAGCACCCAGTATTGCTTTGTTGCTCAGCGTGAGTATTGATCCCTGCCAGATCTGACTCAGGTTAATGAGAGATGTTCAATAATGCATATGCTGTTCTCTCTCTTCACCTGCGTTCTTTTTCTCTGTATCTTTCTCTCTCTTTTTTTCTTTCTTTCTTTCTTTTTTTCTTTCCTGCTTTCCAATCATTCTGTCTGTTTTTCCATCAACCTTCTCTATCTCTATCTCTTGTAATACATTTATTTCATGCTATTATTTTGTCACCTCTCTCACACACACACACCACACATCAAACAAACTCCTCCTCCCATATCATAAATCTCTTAGAACCATGATATTATAACTCAAATATACTTTTTTGTGACAGTAGTGATAGTCACTGTCATTTGTACTGACTGTATACGTACATTGACTCTTGTCTGAGGCAGAGACAAAGATGGAAAGCAGATACTTGGGATCCTCCACATCCATGTTTGACTTTCTTTCACTTCAAGATAAGAATGAATGTGTGAATGTTTTGCATTGCAAAACACATCATTATCGCCACACATTATTATTCAGGGAATCTACATGGGGGAGTTGGATTAAATGGCTTTGCTTTGATTTAATTTCCTTCAGACAAGATCCATAAACAAAAACTGATAGAGATAATTACCATTGCAGTTGGTGGATTTACCACAGCTCTTCTCCCCGAGCATCAATTACGTATGGTGAGAGCTGTTGGATTTTTATTTGCAGATTTTTAGATGACACAATAGGAAAGTTTATTGATATTAATTAAATTGTCTATTTGTTTTATACCGACAGATACCTCAGTAAGCCTCCTTGAAAAATAATTACACTTCGTCATCCCTCTTGTCTCATGCTCATTTGAAACCAGTCATATGGAGTGCAGTTGTGACTGAGTTACTATAGGATCTCACTATGAGGAAAGCCAGCTGCAGAGAGAGAGAGAGAGAGAAAAAGAGAGAGAGAAATGAATGCATTCTGACAGCCAGGCAGAACTTACGGGGCAAACTCACCGAAGGTACATTATATATGCTCTCACGCTTCAATGTTTCTCCCATTAAATCTACTCATGAATCAAATTAGCCCCCCCAACACACACACACACACACACACACTCGCTCAGCTCAAAGTTTGTGGCATGAATAGATGGAGGATGGGTTATAATGGGATAGCTAAATGGATTGCTACATGCACAGAATACTGTGAATCCTGGGGCTGGTTAGCATCTGCGGATGGCACAACAACAGCACTCATATGGCATGTGCATTTCCACATTGCTGAATGCTTAATTGTTTTCTCATCTTTTGAAGCTGCGTGAGTGAGCCTCCCTCCTCCAATGTATAGCATTGCGTGTCACGTTCAGCAACATTTAATGGGAGTCTCAGAGTAGATATTCACATGTTAAAGTCACATGTACTATAGTCATTCCGCTCTATTTGAAAGATCATGGGGGGTGGGGGGTTGTTTATTCTACTCCAGAATGTGAGGTCCTATGGGATATGATCTAATTACAGAAACCATGGCACCAACATGGCCTCATTATCATACAGGCAGACACCTCCGGTAGTACAGTGAGTAATGGATCATCTGACTGAAGGACATCAGTTTGAGAATGAGAGTAGGTATGTCAGCTGACCTGGCATCAGGCCTTTATGATCAACTGTGAGTATGATATTTAGCATTGTTTAAAGACACACTCCAGCAATTTATTATACCACTAAATCTCTTCTCTGTTCCTCTAAAGCATACATTCAGAAGTTTTTTTCATGAGAAAATCTCCTCAATGTCTTAAAATGGCTTCTTCCTCATTTCACAAATTGGGATCTATCTGGTCCCGTTCCCTTACCGACTACTGGCTGCTGCAGCTGACACGTTAGCTAGCTTGTTTCCGTCTGTATAAAGAATTGTCCCATCCCCGAGTACTCAGGATTGGTTCTGTGCTGTACCCTATGACGAGCTCATGGAGTAACGTCTGAATGAGCCCACCTGGGCTATAGATACAGAGTAAAAATCCTTGTCAAAAACAGTGACTGCTTATTTTGCTCATGCTATATCTTGTAAAATGTAGCAGACATCATACTAAAAACTTGATTTTCACCAGAGGTGGTGTTTAAGGACGACAGCTTTACAGTACTGGCCACTAGATATCTCTCACATGGAATATATGTGGTAAATCTTGAATTTGTTGCTATATGGCATACTTAGTATAGCAGTGCAAGGTCTTAACTCATTCATATTTTACATTTTATAGGTTTCCATTCAGTATGTTTATGATGATGTTGGTTGACTTTTCTTTCAAATATTTAGAACACTATGAATGCTGAGTACAGATTTCAACATGTGTTCAACAGAAGGGCAAAATGCACCAGACTGAATTAAAAAATAAGTATCGACTATTCCCAAGGTGAAGAAGTGCCAGAGGGCTATCTGTCTCTGAAGTAACTCTTTTGGGAATACTTAACATGAAGCTAAATAAAGATGCAAATAATGCAAAAAAAAAAACACACACACATAAGGCTTGATGAGGTGCGAATCGGCCTCGGTCTGTTGCTGCCCTCAGCTAGCCAGTGCAGGGCTGTTTCATTCCACCGCGCCTGTGTCTTAGAAATCTCTCACGCATTTGCTGTCGCAGCTCTGTGCCGCTGCCTAGCTGCTGGATGCTGGGAGAGTTTCAGAGGGGCCCGTAAGCCTCCTCTCCCAGCCCGTGTCAGGATCTGTGAGATGGCCCGCGGGCATCACATACTTGCCTTACGCGCGCTTCCTGGGAGCCTCGTCTCAAGTACAAAGACAGCAAGAGGCGCCTTTGATGGGGACCCCGCCACTAAGTCCCCACTAACAACTCCCAGGTCTCTATTAAGCAGTGGGACTAGAGAAGCTGATCATGAAATGGTTTCTGCCCCTTAAAGCTGGTCACAGTCCAAGGGAGATTGGGGTTGTCATCAAACCTAGAGATGCTTCAGGGGAATGATTGAAAAAAAAAGTTAGATTGATTTTTTTATAAGTAGAGAGTCTATTTTATAAGTACATGGGTCCTGTGGAATGACCACCTGAAACAATGTTATCTCACCCATTCAGAGGCTGTACTGTGTAGATGACAGACTTTGCCCGGTGACCTAGAATGCCTTTTGTATCTCAATCATCATCTAGTAGGTTGCAGTTGCATTTGCAGCGGATGACTAGCCCCCTGGCTATGATTTCGGAGGATAACTTCCGTCCAATGTAATTGTTCCTCTGGGGTATGGCGCTTTTGATTGCAACTACTTTGGTTTTAAGCCCTGTTTTTTTCTCTCCCCTCTTCGATCTCCACCCTCACGCATTCGGGCTTATTTGCTACCTTCACTGAATACCAGCCTATGTTTATAATCCACCTATCTATCCATCTGTTGGTATAACAATCTTTAAATCTCAATCTTTCAGTCCACTTTCCTTGCCTTTCCCTGTCTTTTTCATACATTTTTTCTATCTATCCATCTTTCTTTCTTTTTCTATCTTTCTTTCTTTTTGTCTTTCTCTTTGCCCTTCCCTCTCCTCTGGCGTTCCCACCTGCCAGAAGCAGACAGTACACAGGTGTTGTAACCGTGCCCGCGCCACTGTCACCATGCGCCTGTCAGCTCTCTGGGTGTGTTGCGCTGAAGGCACAGTCATTTCTTTGCCTTTGTCTCGGCGCGGGCTGACACCTGTCCTTCTCCCATCATGCCCCGCAGTCTGATTTAATCAGAAGCAACTTCATTCCCACTGTGGGTGACTTTCTGACGTTCACCTTCCTCTCCTCTTCTTGACACCTTTGAAGTTGGGAAGTGTGCATTGGATTTGCATATGATATCAACTCTATCACTCTTAGCATTTTAGCATGTAGATTTTTAACAACCCACATCAACTCCTTTTTGCTTTTGTCACGGCTCACATATTGTGTTGCATACCCATAGACATTATGGATGGGTACACATACAGTGTAGCCATCCATATATGTATGTATCAGTGGATGTGCACATTCACATGTGCTAAGTTTGTCTTTTCACTTGAATGCCAAATGAATGGAGGCCTTTTTGTCATCCTACCCATATGTGTCCATTTGCCCTTCGATGCTGCTTGGATTAGTCTACCATCTTTATGGAAGAAAATGCTTCTGACAGTTCTGTCAAAGCTGACAGCAATATAAGAGCAGACCAGGCTAGTCATCAGCGGTGAGAAAAATAGACGTGCGGACCACCTTTGATGCATGATGATAACATTGATTTTCTCTGGCCATCAGTGGGCCAGGAGTCGGCAGCTGGGCTCAATGTCCATCTCCAACCTCAAATTTGAACATGGCTTTTCAAATCGGCTTAGGCCTACTAGCAATCTCCAGCCTTGTCAATTTTATAGGACAGAAAAATCTGATCTCGCTCTGCCACGAGGATCACAGTCACAGGGAAGGCACCACGTCCAATATTTGAGAAGACAAATCATATATCATTGTGTGTGTGTGTGTGTGTGTGTGTGTGTGTGTGTGTGTGTGTGTGTGTGTGTGTGACTGTGCACGACTCTAGAAAGATATAAGAATCGTGCCCGGATCATTCTTTTGGTAAAGAGCTCAGGCTGAATATTTGCTCACACATCACTGCAAGGCCTCTTGTAGAAATCTGAAATTAAATGTTTGAGTTGGTGAAGTATGTGACATATTTTACTTTAGCATGTAAACTTGTAAAGCGCTAAATGGAGAATCTGTCCATAATGAAAAACTTAGTTATAAATAGCACATTTCATTATGGGATTAAAATTATCGTAAATTAAACTCTTTACGGATGAATCAACAGATTATTATTATAATAAAAAACAATATATTCTGTTCACATGCACATGCAACCCAATATATATATATATATATATATTGTGTTTGTGTATGTGAGAGAGAGAGAGAAAGAGTGGGGGAGTAAGAGAGAGAAGAGAGAGAGAGTTAGCAATCCATCTCTTTTAACTCCAACTGCAGCTGAGAATGTTTATTCTTTCTGGATTTGCATATTTCAAGAGATACTATCATCATTTAATTACAGTACAAAGCATTAATTCTGGTTTCTAACGAATTAACTAACTAAGAACATCTTAGTCTCACAGTGCATTTTGAATAATTTTTCTGCATTTACAACTGTATTTATCAACTGTACGAAATCCCTTCTGATGCTCAGATAAATTACTGACCTGTCTATCATTTTCATTAAGCCAATTATATCAAAGAACGGAGCTCTTGAGTGGAGCAGTTTGATCAACACACAACACCCCCATCCCTCCCCTTGCAATCAAAAGCCTCAGGAGTTGCGGCTTTGTGTCTAATTCATACTAATGCAGAGTTTCCACTGTGAGCAAGATTTTGAGCCTGATTAACGGGTGAATGTGAATGAAATCGTGCTGATGGGAATCTTTTGTACTGGCTCAGCCTCCAGGGGGAACGAGATAACAGTGGTTAGCCCTGCAGAGGGGAAGAGGCTACAGGAAGCCAGGATTCAATAGTCCTTCTCGGAGTTTCCGCCTAATAAAGACATCTGCCAGTCGTGCTATGGTCTTGCAGAATGTATTTCCCAGTTGAAAAGTGTTCAATTAATGCAAATTGGATTGGCACTTGGAAAATGGATTTGTCCTACGCTAATAGCAACAGATTGATTCAGTAAGAGAGGAGAGATTGCAGGCTATTTTTCAGAGTTCATTTGTGTTGGGATTATTGAGGATGGGATCATTGTTGTGGATGTCTCAGGTGATCAGTTTTGCTTTGTCTCAGTGGGCATTCATGATTGACAGGGTGCTATTAATGTTCAGTATTTCATGCATTAAGATCTGTTACATCATACCTCAAATACTCACTCCCTTATCCGTTTAGAGGAGGCAGCTTTAGTAGAAATGCTGCCATTCATTTTGGGTATTAGTCTTGAAGTGTCAAATTGTATAGATTTATTTTGTGCAAACTGCACAAAATCTCACATTGTCTTAATTTTCCAATTGCCAGATGAATATATATTTTAAAGAATAAAGAGAGTACAGTAGGACTGGTTTGTCATTTGCTGGGTGATTCTGTTTTAATCAATTTACAATTAGGCCAGTTGGCTGAAAAACGTCAATGCATTGTCATATTGTTATACCTCACCTTGCCATTTTGGAGCCATGGAGTTAGAACTCAATCAGACAAACTAAATCCCACTGGCCAATGGTACCATAGCGAAATCTGTTATTCTTAAAGCACTCAGGAGAAAATCACTTCAAGCAAGGACTCTCCTCTCTCCACCACTTCATCCTTCCATTCTGAGAGCTGAGGTGTTTGACAGGCTATGGTGTGCTATTTCAGAGCCTGTCATCTCTTCATCACACACACACACACACACACACACACACACACACACACACACACACACACACACACACACACTCATATAGTAAAGCCCTCAGGCAGCCCACCGACTTCCATGTGAGCCCTGCTTCCTACACTCATCACCCACAGCTTTCTTTCTCTTTCTCTCTTTCTGTCTTTCTCCCTCTCCTTTGCTTTGCCTCTTGTGTCCTTCCACACACACATTATGTAGAGCATTTGAAAGAGATGTTTTGTTTAAATATTTGTCATTTAAATGAATGTTTAATTAGGAACCCAGGATTGCCTCACTGCCTGTTCCATATCTCATTCCTAGTAATCCATACCTTGTTGACCTTCATCTTTTAGAACTGAATACACATTAATCTGCTACTCTCTAATTTTAATTGGAAGTCAACAGCTCATTATGATGCCTCTTATTCTGGCTTAGATATCTTTGGGATATTCATAACGGTGGAATAACATATGGCTAGCTCATTCTAGCTCTTGTGTGATTATGAGCGTCAAAGAGGTTTTTATATCTGACTAATAGAGGTCTGGGACACAGTGGTTACCACACACTGACAGACTCTTAGCTAAAGATCATTAAGAGCCCACTATGCCTTTAGGACATCCGTCTGAAGTCATTAGCCACTCAGAAACGCAGAGCGTCTTTATTTATCAGGCGGGTTTGGAACACAAAGGCAAAAAAGGCCGTGAGATGCTCAGAGCTACATTTTGCATTCTCTTTGGTGCGGGACGGAAACCCCTCGATTTGTTGTGATGCGTAATGTGTGTGACATCCAGCATAAAAAACTGTAATCTAGCCAAAGAAAGGTCGCCGGGTTAATTGGTGGTTAGAATTTCTGTCAGTCACATGAGCAGCAGCCGCGACTGCTTGCCCCAAGTCATGAAACGTTTACAGTTTTTTTCAATTCCACACTACAGATATTTTTTCTAAACTCTTAACACAGACTCACACCTACAAAACACAACTGGCCAAATGGATAATTTTCTTCTCAAAAACACATTTTGTTAAATATACTACTAACACATCTTTCTCTGCACACACTAACTTTACCAAAACACAGGAAATCTGACTCAAAATGAAATTATTCTGTCAAAGAATAACACTTGTTTTCACTTCACAAGGTACATGCAGTCAATCAAAGTACACCAGGTTCCAAAATACTGGATATTGTTGACATTACAAAAACTGCAGAGACTTTTGTGTTTCAGTTTTACAGGTATTTGCATGCAATGCAAGTTTCTTGGTTGGGAACTGTATGTCCACATGTTATGTTCACATTCAAAAGCATTCCAGTAAAAAGCAAATCATTGTTTTTCCTTTACTGGTTGCTACAGGAGGTACAATAGGAATACTGTTTATAGTATGATAGAACAGAACAAGTTTTACAGTATTGCAATGCTTACTGTGAACAAAATATCCATGAAACACACAAGAGCATTCTGAACAAAAAAAACAACAGCAAAAAGCCCAGATAAAAAGGGGGGAGCTAACAAAAGCACAAAATTACTGTACAGTATCTAATCTCGATCTTCTGGGTTAGGCCACATGTTTTCATCAACATCACATTGATTACATGGTCAATGATAGTGTCACGAATTTCACCACTGACAACAGTTCCTGCAGCCAAATGGAATGCCACCACCACGCATTCTTACACCTCTACCTTGCCCTCTTCTTAGGCCTGCTCTTCTCCCTGGCCCTGCTCCTGCACCTCTCACTGCATCTCTCACTGGGCCTGCTCTTCTCCCTGGGCCCCTTGCTCTTATTCTTCTCGTCCAGACATTGTTACAGTGTTTGTCTTTTTCTGTTTCTGTTTCTAAAAACATTACTCCTCAAAGTCCTCCTTTTACTGTGTCAGTGTAATAGAACAAAATAACCCCTGCCACTGAGTCTAAGCCAGACTGGAATCAGCTGTGGTTGGCCCAATTTACCAAACATAAATCAGTTGTGTGTTAATTATTAAATTGTTTGTTTATTATCAGCTGAGATATATTGTTTTTGAACTGATATCATTGCAGAAGCAGAGGTTTTTATACTGTATCTAAGGTTTGGCATAATGTTTTTACTATTGTGGGATGTTGTGTGTTAACATTCGTAAATACTGCAACAACAATCCATAATTTTGTTGGGAGGTATAGCTTGTCTGTTAAGAAAATGTAAGCGTTGTGGAAATGTGTTCACTGACTGCATATCGTGTGAAAACGACATGAAATGTGTGAATGGTATGGCCAAAAAAGACCGATGTTGTGCTAATTGTATTTAGAGTTTTGAAAATGTGACAACTGGTTGGACAAACGCATGTTAGCGACTGAAAAAAACTGTAATGGGTTCCATTTGCACTTAACTCTCACGTGAAGTGACTGGATGGTTAGCCAGCCAATCCAGAGCTTTTGTAGTGTGTCATGTGACCCAGCCTAGCATAATGAAATCATTTTGAGCCATGTAATACTCACATAGTCACTGGCTAATAGCTTCTGCAGGCTCCCCTGTGCTAGGTCTTGTTAGTAATGGAGTGGTGGCTCTATAATGGCGGACTCTCACAGACTTCATAATTTTCACCTGCGAGCTGAGGAGGTGTGTATATGTATGTGTGTGTGTGTGTGTGTGTGTGTGTGTGCATGCATGCGTGCGTGCTTGTGTGCATCGTGTGTGTGTGTGTGTGTGTGTGCGCGGTGTGTGTGCGTATGTATGTGTGTGTGCGTGCGCGCGCGCGCGTGCGTTCGTGTGTGTGTGTGTGTGTGTGTGTGTGTGTGTGTGTGTGTGTGTGTGTAATGGAGCAGGCTCTATTGTATCAGGCAGGAGAATGCAGACACAAGGCGGCCCAAACTTTATCTGACAGCGCTAATGAAAGAGCCCATCTGGTGCTGCCGCCGCCTCCACAGACTAAGCCCTCCCAGTACCACGCAGTTGCTTCCAAGGCTCATGGGACAGATCCCTGTCAGTCTCCAGCGTTGGCTCATCAGAAGCTTGTGTACCATCCCTGTAATAAGCTTTTGCACTCTAATAGGGCAGTGTGTGCCAAGGGTGGGGAGAAGCAGATTGAAGGAGCAATGCAGATCTAGTTGACGAGAACTCCCCTGTGTGTTCTCTCTCTCAGATCACACTCCAATATTATTGTTGTTGAGCAGTCTAGACTGTATAATGTAACTGACAAAATAACGTAATAGCTATGAGCCTGTATTATTGAAATGGTAAAATGTAGGTGCCTGAACATGTGATATGTGTCTTATTGCTACCAGCTTAGTTTTCACCAGGATTGCTTTCATGAATGCAAGGATTTACTACACTATAGGTATGTGGCCAGGTCTATCATAACATTTGATATTTGAAACAGCAGCTAAACAGCAACTAAACAAATCTATCATGAGCTATTTTATAGGTCTTTATTGAGTGCCCTCTGTAAAATTCAATATTTATTGCATTTTAATGATGACATCAAAACTGCTTGCATGTTGGTAAAGGCTTTGTGTGGCTTCATCAATTCAGTTAGCAAGGTGAGGGTGGAAAGCACTGGGTTTATTTCTGGAGATGTGGAGACGTGGCCAGAAGCCAGAGAGATCATTCATTCAGTCACCTATTGTGTATTGTCATCAGTTGTCAGGCAGATAATCTATTGTTGGATTATTCATATTTACTTTGTCTAGTGTAAAAGGTTATGATATGAATTACAAGATGAATCTTAGGTCATGTAAGGTTCAACAGAATCACAAAGGACTCCTGAAAAAAACAAATCACAGTGAAACTGTGAAATGTCATCTGCAATGAGGCAGGAAACCCCACAGACACAAAAAACCCCAAATGGCAAAGCTCCAATTGCTAAAAACGTATGATATCTTTCCTTTTTATAATCACATCAATCTCCATGCTCTCTGTTGTAGACACGCGGTCTGACGACTGATGGTGCTAAACTAACTCTTTGTATGGTTTTTTTTCTCACAAGTGTTCTTGTGTGATCTCCTGAGGTTCCGCGCGGAACATCTCGACTCGCCCGCCGGCTCCGCTGTCCTCTCCAGCGCGGAAGCGAGGAAAAGGTTGAGCGTGCTGCGCTGCTCGTGGCGCATAGCCCCGCTCTTGACAGGCCCGGCTCGCCTCCTGCGAAATTTGTCCTGTGAAAATGCCAGAGAAGTAGGGCAGAAGGATGTGCCTGTGAGGCGGCCGAGCCTGTCATTCGGCGGAAGAGCACTCCGCACAGAGCCGTGAGCAGGCATTCTCTCTCTCTCTCTCTCTCTCTCTCATTCTCTCTTCCCCTCTCTCGTCCTCTCATGCTCTCACTCAATGGCTCTCACACGTTCACAAGTAGAGGGCAAACATGGAGGGAAGAAAGCAGGGGAGAAGGGTAGGGGTAGAGAGGGAGATGGAGAGAGAGAGAAAAAGAGAGAGAGGGCACTGAATATTTCATCTATCTGCCTGTCTGGACAACTTTGTTACTGGCTGTCTGTGAGGGAGAAAAAGGATGCATGCGGGGATGCAAGAAGCCAGTCTAATGTTTGATATAAAGGCCCCTACTTCTCCATTCTTGAAGGATCTCTTTATCCCTCGTCCTCCCTCTCTCTCTCTCTCTCTCTCTCTCTCTCTCTCTCCCCTCTCTCTCTCCTTTGCTCTGTCACTCGCTCTTGCTCTCTGTTGTGGCACCCTACAGAGAGCTCCATAACTGAGCCAGCTTCAAAGCTGCAGTGCTGGGAGGACTATATGCCCAGGTGCTCTCTGCATTCTGACAGAGTGGGGTGGATGTTTATGTGTTTGTGTTTGTTTTTCTGCACGTCCAGAAAAAAAGTATGTGGAAAAATATGAGCATGTAAAAATGTGTTTGTTTGTTATAACTGCATGTGGAACTATGTATACTGTGTGTGTGTGTGTGTGTGTGTGTGTGTGTGTGTGTGTGTGTGTTGTGCCCAATATTTGAGAAGACAAATCATATATCTTTGTGTGTGTGTGTGTGTGTGCCTACATGTGTGCATGTGTCTGTGTGTGTATGTGTGTGCGCGTGCCTGTGTGTGTGTGTGTGTGTGTGCCTACATGTGTCTGTGTGTGTATGTGCCTTCATGTGTGTGTGTGTGTGTGTGTGGTGTGTCTGCCTGCATGTGTGTGTGTGTGCCTGCGCATGAGCACGCACTCGTGTGTGTGTGTGTGTGTGTTTATGTGAATGCAATTGCTGCAAATGCAAACGGACTAGCTCTCTAACTCAGTGATCTAAATCTGAGAGCAAACATGCACACCTCACTTACAGCATGTTCATGAGGAAATGGGTCACTGGTTTCTTAATTGAGTGTTTCCTCATCTTACAACATTTCATTCAAGATGTTAAAATATGTGGTCACCAATGTTAACGACCTTTGCATAATTTTTTATTAGTAGTATTTAGTGTTTATTATTAGTATTAAGCTCACAAACTGTCCTTGTTTTTGTATGTTTCACAATGCTTTGCCACTGCAATTTCAGTGTGGTTTAGATATCTTTAGTGTTCCTCAATTTCTGTCTATGGCCTGTTTGTTTGTTTATTTATTTGTTACATTTTGTTTTTATCTCTTCTAATGCTGTCGTTAGGTTTTGATTTTTCATTACACCGCTGTTTCATATATCGTGGAAATATTGTTTTAATCTTTCATTTTATTGTTTAATATTTCAGGATGTTTATCATCCTGGATTGTTTATCTTTCATTATTCTTATTGCCTCCCTGTTTTATGATAGAGGAAAACACCACGGGCTCTTGCCAAAAATGGCCTATAAATAAAGGTTTTATTATTAAGTTGTGAGTAATGCTGTGATGAAGCAGATAGGACACCCAATAGCTATTTCTTCATTTGCCACTGCAATAAACAGGCCGTTCCCAAAGGGTGTTTCAAAACCCACAGTAGGAGTAATGGGCCAAGAGAGCATAGTATGTTTCAGTAGGCAAGCAAGTTAAAGTTGTTAATCCAGTAATCAAGTAAAAAATGGGTACAGATTATTACTAGGTGGGAAATGACACTGGGAAACACACTGAGCTTAACTGGTAACTAAGCACAAATTCCTATCAAAATATACAGATTTGTGTGTATAAGCATTATATGTTCCCAGGTAGAAAAATTGAGATTTTTCATTTATTTTACATACATTTTATTGATATGTCAGACTAGCTGAACAGTGTTGGGGATTGAGCAGAGCTGGTGATTGCTATTTTTGGATAACTATTCCTACCAATAGATATGAAGCTAATCCTATATTACCCAACCACGTGGGTAAACTAGCCACCAGCTCAGGTGACATCAACAAATTAGTAATGTTATACCCTTTAGGCGTGGTTTATAAGAGCACCTTGAATAGAATGTACTAAAAAAAACTGATAGATTTGGATAAATTTAATCATTATTCATTCCCAACTTTTAAACCAGTAACTACTACCTGGATTAGGTTGCTAGTTACAGTATGTACCAGCCAATCTTTCCAGATCAGCGAGTTGTCTCAGACTATCATTGTAATGGTTGGCTTAGGAGAGCTGGACCAGAGTGCAAGACAAGTAGCGGTGAGGCAAACTTGGCACAAACAGGAATCTTTAATCTAACTAAACACTACAGCAAACCACAAAACAACATCAATGACCGACAGGGGACTGAGGGGAGACAGAGGGTTTAAATACACAGGGGTTAACAGGGCACAGGTGGACAATGAACAAGACTCAGGTGGAAACCATAATTAGACTAACAAGGATCAGGTGAGGGGCGGAGACACAGGCACATGGAACAGATACATGGCAAACAAACAAAGGAGCACATGGCACAAGACACAGGAAGTAAACAAAGCAAACAGGAAGACAAGAGTCTGATTTTCCCCACTAACCACATCATCTGGCTTTTTCTCATGGAAGTCCTTGACTGTACAATCCTATGGCATTGAATTCCCAATCCCATTTTGACCTAGCAAGGATGGTGTAGTAAAATATAAAAAGAAAGGGTGCATATGAATTCTAAATAAAATACGAGCAGTAATATTTATGCAGTAGACGTGCAGCGTAGCTGGATGTGGTTGAAAGAGGAGTAGACTGGAGTTGTGTGTGACTGACTTACTTAATTTACCAGTGTTGGTTTGATAGGCACCATTTAGGAGTGGAGAATGTCACCTCTATTTTAGTTCTGTCATTCTTACAGTTTACAATAACTGAATTGCATCATGCATCTTTCACCACGGTGTTTGTGTGACATTTCATAAAAGGGATTGTGCCCAATAAAACAGAGATGAAAAAAAAAAAAAAGGCTATACTGATGTAATTGGAATAGGCCTTAAAGGGATAGTGGTGTAGATAATGGATGCTCTCAGGCCTATCACATCTCACACTGACAAAGTCATAGACTTTTGTCCATTGATCAAAGTCAAAGGGTATCTAATGTTCCTTACTGAAATAATAGGCTCCTTTAAGAGGAGCAGTTTATCATTTTGGGAGTAATTGAACATTCTTCTTTCACTTGACTATCTGCACATGTGTGTGTGTGTGTGTGTGTGTGTCTGTCTGTCTGTCTGTCTGTCTGTCTATGTGTGTGAAGAGAGAGAGTGTATGTTTATGGTGGTGGAGTCTAAGAATATAATGTGAGCAGCGTCTTGTCAGGGCATTGGCTGTCTTTGAGTCAAGACATGTCACATGCATTTTGTGTCAATTTATGAACAAATGTGTTTGTTCAAAACAGCCATGTTTTTAGCTGTCCAAGCAGATTTGTGCATCTGTGCTGTTCACAGTCCATGATCTCACCCATTCAAATGTGAAGAATGCTGCATTTGTCCCAGAGCCCTCCTGAGGTTTCCCTCAGCATCCGTTTACATTGTGGAGATGTCTTTGTATGGCCTGTCATACTACGCTGCGTGAAAACCAGACATGCATGAATTACTGGCATGCTAGAGAAAGACTGAGGAGGAATAGTGAAATGTAAAACAGAGAAATAGACAAAGGGATATATTTTCTTCCCAGTTAATATCCTAGCAGGCTCATGCACCAACTTGACCTCCAGCCATTTGTCTGTCTTTCATTCATTGTTTGTTGATAATATAGGGGATGTGGTTTGGCATGTTGCGGTCAAATGTGGACCATGTTCTTCCCTGTGTCTATTTTAGGCTCTACTCTGAAATGTCCTGAGGTTGAGGTTACCTGTGTGTTCACAATAAAAGGAGAATGTCTGGTTGGCTGACCTGTTTGCGAGAAGTATTATTTAGCATCTTGTGTTTTTTGTAGACTCTACTACATCTAGTATGACTTATGTATTAGATATAGATACCATTAATACCTGGTATTTAGATTTTTGATACAGTACTGTATTGAACCCAAGAAGACACACAGCAGTTCATAGAACTGAGGGGAAGAGAGAAGAAAGTTTTTGTGGTGTGGTGGCATCATTGATTGTGATGCAAATAAATGTGTGTATTTCAGCTTGCTGACCATGAAAGGATGTATCTCTGAGTAGCACAGAACCCTTCACTAGTTTATTTATCATTCAGACGTAGAAACTGGCATAAGTCATCTGTGGGTCACTGCAGGAAGCTGCTGCTGAAGACTGGTCATCTAATGCCCACTGGCACTTCCGCTTACTCTGCAGTCTTGCCATAAGGCCAGTCTCTCCTCCCTTTCCCTCTCTCTCTAAATCACTCTCTCTCTCTCTTTCTCTCTCTCTCTCTCAAGCGCTCTACCTGTCAGTGACTCACTCAGAAACACAAAACTTCCCAAACATCCTCCTTGGGGCATTGGTCACTCCTGGTTTACTGGGTCACAAACCTGTATGCTACAGCCACCTTTCCACCACCTTCCCTTTCAAACACAAACACAACAACACACACACACACACACACACACACACACACACTCCTGTTGTGTTTGTGCCGCTGGGGAGGTGAACCGCTGCTTGACCAGTCGTGAAAGCGAGAGTGACGTGTGTCTGTGCGCTGGAAGGGTTCCCAGCATACTATGCATTTTGTCATTGAAAGCAGGTGAGGAGAGAGAGGCCTGTGCAAAGCTGTGATTTACACTACCCTCCTGAATAAATGACCTGTCAGTCTCCGAAGGCTTACGCCCACGATTCCTCAAAAACACATATTCCCCCCACGCCCACTCCTGTCATTGCAACTTCTTTTCTTTTTTCTTTCTATTTTCCCTGTTTTTTTCTTGTGTGTGTTCTTTGACGTTTTTCAGATAAAACAAGTGAACACATTTATCAGGGAATATCTTGTTCTACAAAAGCCAGCGAGATTGGCGAGATGAGGGCGCGGTTATTTTATTTAAATGCAAATGTGTTTTTTGACAGATGAGGGGCAGGAGTCGGCAATGTGTGCCGCGCCTGTTTGATTTTCCCAGAGGTACCACGCGCATGAACTGTCAGTGAAACTTGAAAAGGAGAAAAAAGTGAGTCATACTTGAATAAGGAGGGAATGATTAACTGTAACGGTGACTAGACAATCACGTTAATATATTCCTCTACTTTTCTCATGTTCATTTGCATGAAATGTTGTTTCATTCAAATCTTGTTTGGTGATAATTTGCTGCTTTATCTATGTACAATATGGCCCATGATTTCACATATGTGATGTCTTTGTTGCAGTGTCATACATTTATAATGTTATATTATTTTTATTTTCAGGAAGATGTACTAGGGGGTTTGCTATTTACGTCCATAAATGCAGTCGTTGTGCATGGTTCCTTGAGGCATACATTTAGGGTGGTAGGACAAGATGGGAAACACAGTCATCGGCAACATCATTACAGACACACTGGAGGCAGTCTTGTGTGCTGTGGAGTAGCTTGTAGTCAGTAATGCAAAGGATTTCACTTCCACATCAGGGCTCCAGACCATGGGAGACTCTGTGTGTGTGTGTGTGTGTGTGTGTGTGTGTGTGTGTGTGTGCGTGTGTGTGTGTGTGTGTGTGTGTGTGTGTGCGTGCGTGTGTGTGTGTGTGTGTTGGTGTGATGGTGTGTTTCTGTGTGTGTTATTGGGACTGAGGAAACATGGCAAAGTTTAAGGGCATATAAATGTCACATGTTATGGCATTCAGAGATGCGTTCTGTCAGTCCAATGTGACACACAGAGATCGTATCTTGTTTACTCATAGTTCTCACACCCTACTGTGTGCGTGTGTGTGTGTGTGTGTGTGTGTGTGTGTTTTTTTTTGCCACAGGCGTGACATCAACGATGTAAACAGAATGTCATTTCTGCCCCAATTTACTGTAAGGCATCCACTACTGCAATGGCAATCTTCCATAGTCTCTCATCACTGAGATTATCTTGCATGAATTGAAGAGAACGTCATCATAGCTTCCATACTCCATACTTACACGTGAGTATATGCCAACATACAGTACACACACACACACACACACACACACACACACACACACTCCCTCATTCATGTATATAATGTTACTTTACAGAGCGCAATTGCACACAAATTTTTATACATTATAAATATCATATAACACATTTGAACACACTTAACTTTCACACTGTGAAGAGCTGTACAATGCACAAGCCCTCACTAACACACACACACACACACACACACACACACACACACACACACACACACACACACATATACAGTATGTATTTGTAATGCAGATATCTCCAGTATACCCCCATATCCCCCTGGGCCACATTCAAACACATTTCATCACTTGTCAATACACCAACACACCAGCACTGCTGTCATGTGTCAGGACCACTGACGCTCCTGAAGGTTGATGGTCGGGGAAGTGGGAACTACTTGAGCACCGCTGTGGACTTGCATCTCCCTGGGCGAATTTGACTCCATCCATCCATATTCTGCATGGGCTCCGTCTTTGTCAGAGAGGTGAAAATGGGAGTTAAGAAGTGATCCCCCTCCGTGAGCGGAATGAGAAATAGATGACGTCTTGCACCTCTGTTTCTCGATTCGTCGTTAGTTGAAAACCATGTTGGGTATTTTATTGGCGGAAGGGAGTTGGATGTGCAAGATGAGATGGCAGAGCTGTGTTATGTGTGTGTGTGTATGAGTATGAGTGTGTGTGTGTGTGTGTGTGTGTGTGTGTGTGTGTGTGTGTGTGTGTGTGTCTGTGCATATGTGTGTGTTTGTGTGCGTGTGTGTGTGTGCGCATATATCTGTGTTTGTGTGTGTGTGTATGAGTGTGTGTGTGTGTGTGTGTGTATAGGTGTGTTTGTGTGTGTGTGTGTGTGTGTGTGTGTGTGTGTGTGTGTGTGTGTGTGTGTGTGTGTGTCTGTGCATATGTGTGTGTTTGTGTGCGTGTGTGTGTGTGTGCGCATATATCTGTGTTTGTGTGTGTGTATGAGTGTGTGTGTGTGTGTGTGTGTGTATAGGTGTGTGTGTGTGTGTGTGTGTGTGTGTGTGTGTGGTGGAGGGGGGATTGGGTGAGCTGTCAGAATCCAGGCAAAAGCCTCAGCAGGTTCCCCCCATTGGATTGCAGAGAACCCCACCAGCCGCCACAGGCATCCGATGCCCCCCGCAATCGCAACGCTCTTCCACACACAGATCAATGAGGTCCCCTCCTCTCTGAGATGATGGTGTATATGATAAGCTCTTTCTTAATTATGCCATATTTTGGGAAAGAATATTAAATATCGATTTATTTTTGTAGCTTGTGTTCTGCAGTTGACGCTTGTGGATGCTCATGATGGCCTCAACGTCCCTGCACCACGAATCATTCACTCATCATCAATTTTAATGCAGGCAGTTCATTTTTGGGTGAAATTGTTTTTTGAACTGAAAAATGACAATCCCCTTTTTTCCATTAAATGCTTTCTGAAACCCATACAGATTCATTTTTTAGGACATGTTGACCTTACATTCCCCGATTTTCACTGCAGTCCACTGGCCTAAATGCAAAAATAATGACTATAGCTATGTTAAATGTCTCACCACTCAATAGCATGGACTTTTTTATTGGACTTTAAAATATAGGGAGAGGCAGAGAGAGAGAGAGTGAGAGCGAGAGAGAGAGTGACTCACCAATGCTTGACCCACATACCTAACAATATCCACAGCGACTGGTGGATGGAAAAGCTATGGAGTAAAGCCAAAAGACTCCACTGACAGTCCTCTCTTTCATTTACACTAACATGATCCCTCCATCCTTCTTCTCATCCTTTCTTTTTTATCTATCGCCTCTGATAGGGGGATAACGACAGAAGACCATATGGCTGTGTGTTTGTTTCAGTGGGCGATGCTAATTTGTGTGGGTGAAAGGGTTTGTGTGCCAAGGGGCAGTTTGATTAAAGAAATATTTTTTTTGAAGGTGACTCGGTTCCCTTTGTAGGGGTTAATAAATGGGACTCAAACATGCATATTTATGCACCTTTGTAGGCACTAATCTTTGAAGCCAATTGGGTATGATTGGGCCATCATGGCTTATGTTGCAATACATTTATGTGCCATCATGGATTATGCTGCAACTCTATGGTAATTCAATTTGCATAGAGAAAGCACTCAAAATGTTTTCATTAAAACACGCAGAAGGAGGCTGTAACAATTAAATGTGTTAGGTTTGTTTTCTACTCACTGACCAAATTTGAAACGGTAGTGCAAGCGATTTTTATGCTTATGGATAGATAGATAGATAGATAGATACATAGATAGATAGATAGAAGGGGAAATTCAGGGGGTCTCAGTAGCAATATAACTATATATAGATAGTAGCTTATTTGTTTATGTAGATTTCTTGAATGTAATTGGGTCATATCAGTGCAATAGAAGCGGTGCATTTGCACATCTGAGACCGTGATGTTTAACTTTGTGAATAAAACACGATGTCTCATATGGATGGTGGACACTGCCACCACCACGATTCTTTTATTCCACTGCCAGCCCCCCGCCTCACAATGACCTCCAAGGTCATGCAGTCTGTCAGCGCCTTGGTAACAGATGCAAGCCTCATCTCCAAGTGCACTATTCTCTCATCACAGAGAGAGTGGACGAGAATGGCCGCCCCTCAGCCACAGAGCCACCAACACGTCTGTTGAATGTGCATGAGGGCCCGGGATGTAGAATCTGTCAGCCTTCCAAGGTAAGCCCACGGAAAATCCCCAGAATTCTCTTTGAAATGGAAATCGGCCCGTATAGAAATACAGAGCAGATGTGCTGCTTTCGGACAGCTGGGTCACCTGACTGACTGACTGGACAGGGAACATGGCTCAGGGATTATGGCTGCGTGTGCATGAAGGGGAGAGAGGGCTCATGCCTGGTCCTTCTCTAACCTGTGTCCTCTAACTGTGAGGACGCAGGTCACTCAACCTTCAAGATGGATTTAGTGTCACATCTGGACCCTCCAGTGAAGGCAGTCATTTTATTCTGTAACAGTAGTCACTTACAGCCCCAAATATTGGATAGAGAAGCTGAAGCTGTGTTGGCGCTCAAATCGGGTGCCAGGAAGATAATTGTCATATCTGAAAGCAGAGGGCTTAAATTGTAATTCAAATTCTTTACATCACATACAGTATAGGAATTACATTTAGATGGACCTTTGGTTTATGGTCATTAGGCAACTGTAAGGTTATATAGTGTACTTGTATTCAGTATGTAAAAAAACACTCCAAAATGATGTTTGCAGTAACCATTTAAGACATAAAGTTACCATGAAGTTTTATTCAAATAAAAACTTCTCAAAAGGTCACGGAAGTCGCTTTTTAAAATAGCAAGACTCTAAAAGCTAGAAAAGGTCAGGAGAAAACATGTGCCTATAAGCGAGCTTGCCGTGCATGACAGCTCCTTGTTTGCATACAGTTTCTCTCCAGTTGTACTCCCAGTCTTCCTCTGCATCATCCATTTTTAAATGCCTCTGCTCCCCTCGAGCTGTGCCGCCTGGAGTTGTGTGTCATCTTTAAAATGCGTTCATGTCAGGAAGTTGTTAACAACTTATTAGTCACCGAGTGGAGTGGAAAAACGAACGCTGAGTTGAGTGACGGAGAGACGGGGAGTGGAGTAAAGTGACACATCAGGCGGTTTCTCTCCCCTGGGCAACGCCCCTCAGGCACTGTCTGTGCCACGTCGGCACTCAGTGCCATCCGAACGGGGTGTCCTTGGCACAGCTGCCAAATGTGTGCCACGCTAAAGACCCCCGTGCCTGGGCCAGACGATGCAACTTTCTATCGAATAAGGTTCACGTTTAAAAAAATAAATAAAAAGAGAAAAAAAAAACGGGTCATCTGGAATATCTGTCCGGTGGGATTGGTGATTCAACCACACACAAAAACAAGGGGAGGGTGTGTTGTTTTTGAACGCGTAATCCTCCGGTTTCGGGGCCGGCTTCCTGGCCCCGAAACGCTGTGTAATCTGTTGGAGGATTACCCGCCGTGGGGGAACGGCAAGGCGTTTCCTGCCCACGGGCCGCGTGCGTCCGCGCGCCGTCACCGCCAACAATCAGGCCCCGCGTGCGTGCAGGGCGTGCACTAGCTCCCACAGTCACAGCGAGTGGCTGCTGAGGACTGTTGCTGTTGTCACAGTCCGAACGCTGGTTCTGCATGCTGCGGTTTGCCTGAATGCATTAGGAGGGAGGGGGGTGGCGATGGGTTCATGGGTTTCCCTGATTCTCGGCCTTCAGTCAGCACAGAGTGCAGCAGTCGGCTGGAATTCCTGCTGACTGCTGCTCGTTCGGATGGTTTTGATGGATAGACACATTATCTAAAGGGCAAAGTTGAAATTTTTTTCCTTCTGTTCTTTGCGACGACACTGTGCCATCTTATCTCAGATGGTTTTGGATTATCAATGATGCATGCATTGTGCCAGCCAGGGAATACGATTAATATGGGTGCCCAGCATATGTTGGCCATCTCTACATGCATCATATACATTTTTGCACAGGCGTTGTACTTTTTTCTCAGCTTGGGAATTGTGTGAATCTTAATTACTGTAATTGGTGGTTAATGAATGTGCTCGAGTGTAGTATTTTCGCCAGTTGCAGATGGTTCTTTTGCTGAGCTTTCAACTAGCATTTCTTTAAAGTGATGAAATAAACTTTTTCACATAACAGTAGAAGTAAACTTCCCTACTGTATTCTCTGAGGAATCTGAAATGCTTAAAAGCTGAAAGGCGTGTGCCTGCTTTGGAACAATTTATTTTTTCATTTCTTTTTTTCTGACACAAGATGTGAGAGAGCACAGAGAGATATGTCTGAAGAGGTCGTTCCATTCTCCATTTTAGCATTCTTTAAAAAAATACATAGATGACATCTATGAAAAAGTCTTGTTTGATTACAGTACAGTATGTCTCCCAATTTTCATGCCTGCCATTTTTCAATGTTTTGAAGGAGCTTCAATATTCGATCACCTCTTCAACCTTCCAAATGTCTTTTTCTCTCTCTCGCTCTCTCTCTCACACACACACACACACACACACACACACACACACACACACACACACACACACACACACACACACACACACACACACACACACACACACACATACACACACACACACACTGCTCAGCACGTCCCTTGCTGTCCTTTCCTCTCTGCCTCTCCCTGTCGAGTTCTGTCCTCATCTTCCCTCCCTGCTCTATTTCTATTTCTCTCTATCCCTCTCTCCCTCTTTCTTTGCTTCCCTCTCTCTCTCCCTCAGAATGAAGGGGGCAGTGACTGTCTCTGTGGGCTGGGTCAGAAGAGTGATGGATGACAACTTGTCTGCCGTTTGACAAGTGTACCTCTGAGGTCTACTGCCATCCAGTACCTGTCAACTTAACTCTGCATCTCTCTCTTCCTCTTCCTCTCTCTCTCTCTTTCTCTCTCTGTCTTTCTCTCTCTTTTGTCTGTCCGTTCTTCTGGAGTTAGAACCTCACATTATTCTTTTATGGGCCAAATGTCAGAGGTGTCTTGTCGGACCTCCCAGTTTCTGGTGAACACGCTGATGTGATGTTGTTTTAAGATGCTCTGCAGACACTGCATATTAGGGCTGTGACATTTTGTGGGCTGCCCTCGGTGTGCTCCTGTGTCTGTGGAAGAGAGAGGCCGATGGAAGCTGATAGTTGGAAGACTTTCTCCGTCGAAGAACCGCCGTGGGACCATGTCAACACGCCAGCAATGACAACACACATTCAAATCCTGAATATCCTTGTGGACACCTCAGTTTGAATGACGCTTTCGCGTTGTTGGCTGTCATAACAAATCAACCACTACAGTTTTTGTTTTTGCAATGCAAATCCTTTTCTTGGTACGGCCTAAAATTGGGCTAAGAATGTAAGAACGCCTCTTAAGACCAAATTATACAGAAATATTTTAATGACCTAGGGTGTCTGTGTGTGGTGGTAGTGGTGGGTCGCACATTTAAAGCCTGAGTTTCTTACAGCCTCTTCCTTTAAGTCAGTGAGGATAATTGAACTGAGATGGCAAGCACTCTAATATTACTTTGCTCATCTCAAACATTGATAGTTTGTCAGTCTTTGCATTTGTACAGCATAGTTTCAGCACTTTGCACTTTTTGATGGACATTTTTATGCCTCACTAGCCTTGTCATGGGGCTGGCAAGAGGCTTTTTGGGTTGAACTTATTATTGCGTATCTCAGCAGTGCGCTTTAAGACAAGGACAACTCCAGCATAAATCTTCTGCATCTACAAGTGGGGATGGGATAAGTCTGAACTTGCCCTTTAAGCTCAAAACTACAAGTGAATGAAAGAGACATTTTTTCATCTTCTGCAAATAACATAATGACCTTTATATTGCTGACTCTTTCCCACTCCTCTCTCCTCTCCTCTCCCTCCCTCCTACTCTCTCTCCCTCCATCCCACTCTCTCTCTTCCTCCCTCTCACCCTGTCCCTCTCTCTCTGCACTCCAAACTGCGTTTTTGGCCTCTTGAGATTCATAATGTTGTCGTCCACGGCCAAGTTGTCTGTGGTCAGGCAGCATTGCCCTTTATAAACTGTGAGCAGCTCACCTGTCTCCGGGCCTTTTTCTACTGAGCTGCATCCTTAACCTTGTTAGCCCAACATGTTTATGGATGAGGAAGGGGAGAGGAGTGGAGAGGAGAGGAGATGTACGGAGAGGAGGAGAAAAATCAAGTTAGCATAGAGGAGAGAAGAGGGGGACAGGAAGAGAGAAGGAGAACGTAAAGAAAGGGAGGGATGAAGAGAGGACTGAAGAGGAGAAGAAAGGATGAAGGATGAGGATAGTAAGAAATAGGAGAGGACAGGAATGAGACAATAGTAAAGGGCTACTGAAGAGCTGGTCAGTAGCTAAACAAACACATGTCTATCACACTCCCATGGGTCACTGGTCATTTGACAACTCTGTTCATGATCCAAATTAACTTGTTTATTTATGGGTAGCATCATATAATGTCATATAATTGCTGGGAACATCACAGAGATCAATCAATTTACACTTGTAGCTGGTGTGACTAGTATATTTTGACAGTCATGTGTAAATATATCACCAAATACAGTGAACGAACCTTGAATAACCTAACTTGGTAAACATTGCTGGAGGCGATGAATAGGGTTTAAAATGCCACCACCAGGGTGAGAGTACCCTCTACAGCGGAGTCAGATGGGGAAGGCTGTCACCAGGATGCTCTTCGTTCCCCTTGTCTCCATGGCAGCGGAGCCTGACCAAATTGGATTACTCTCTTGTGTGCCCGGAGAGTCAGGGTTGTGTAAGTGTGTGTATGCGTGTGTGCACGTTGTGGGATTTGGTAATGGGACCCTGCTTGCCCTAGTGTAACCCTATTCAGGCTTTGGGCTGCTACCTCTTCTGGAGGTGAACTTGACCAGATGGAGACCTGTGGTCTGTCCGCAACAGTGTCCAGTAAATCCACAACATTCAGTAGTGCCTCTTTTAACAAGAGAATGACCCCGATGCAGCACTTTTTCATTTTTGAAGGACACTGACTTGAAGATAAGGGTCATTGAAAGCAGAATCTCTGTGGTATAACTATTTTTTGCTATCATGCTTGCAATATTGAAGTATTCATCACAAGCTTTCCACTTTTCATTGAGATGTCAATTGCACATGTTCAGGCCATTTGTCATAGGCTCAGCACATCTGATGCAAACGTAGCTTTTGGTGGAATGTTTCATGATTCAAGAAGGAAATTGCCTTGTTGCGGTCTGTGGCTGATATTCCCTACATGTGCGGAATGACAAGTGCTGACATGAGTCTTGATCTGAACAGATGCTTTATTGTTCCATTTTTACTCACCTCTTTTCACCATATTGTTCTTTCCAACCCTGTCTCGACCTCCCCTCTCGGCCGCCTCTGTGTTGGTGAGTGGAGGGCTGGAGAGAGCTGGTGCCTCGCTCCAAGAGGGGGAGAGCCTTGGCACACTGTGTGTGTTTACCATTTGCATGACGACACTGGCTATGAATCTAAAGAGGGAGCGAGGGAGAGAATAAGTCTTTGGTTTTTTCCAGCGTCTCCAAGGAAGACCCCCCACCCCACCCCCATCCAAAAAAAAAAATCCACCACTAGCCAAGAAGTAAAAA